>NC_135783.1:127838946-128138946 GCF_051106095.1 Pogona vitticeps
TAAGCAAAAGGAATTTTGGCCCCTGTCTCTGATTAACACAAATTCTTGGAACCTAAGCAATCAGGACACAATTTAGTCTATAAGACTTGTTATTAAAATTAAATTTATTTAATCCTTCAGATTAAAAAATGTATCCTAGTAACAAATTGAAAGAATGATATAGAGACCTTAAACTATTGCATGGATTGCTATTGTTTTATTTGTCTGTAATGTTTACAGTATTCACAAATTATCAAAGCCATCTGTCTGCACAAATGCCAATAAATTACTGTGTACTCTAAACTTCTTCCCTTTTCTTTCATTGTAATTGGAAAACCAACTTCCTTACAATCAAGGGAGAAGCCTAAATTTCCTTCCTTTTGTTTTCAAAAGGTGGTAATGTTGTCATTTATCCCTAAAAAAACCACTTGCCTCTATTTTCTCTATCATGCCAACTTTACAGCCTTTTGAATGCATTGTAAAAGCCTCTAATAAAGACCCGAGACAAAGATGCTATTCATGGTTCAAAATTGACTCCCTCACAAAAAGTTAAAAGGAATCCTCTTGGAATCTAATAGTATATTTTTAGAAGGAAAAGTAGAAATTGAATTCAGAAGGAAACTGTAGATTGCCACACTTATTTAAGAGCAGAATCACTAGATATCAAGATTCTCAAAGAAAACAGCTTTTATTGAAATTTAGTGATTTCTGATATGGCTCAGTTGGTTAGAATATATGGCTCTGGAAGAGTTTGAGTCCCCGTTGTCCCTTCCCAGAAAAGGGGACAGCAGGATTGACCACTCTGCCATTTGTGGAGCCCTCAGTAAACTGCATAGTCTCCCAATACAGTGGACCCTCGACTTACAGACGGCTCCACTTACAGACTTTTCGAGTTACAGACTTCTCTGGCCACAAAATTTAGGTTCAACTTGCAGCCAGAGAATCAACCTACAGACCAGAAAAAATCAAAATGGAACAAAAATGGAACAAAAACGGCCAGTTACGGGATTAATCAGTTTTCAATGCATTGTAGGTCAATGGAGACTCGACCTACAGACTTTTCGACCTGCAGCCACCATTCCAATACGGATTAATTCTGTAAGTAGAGGGTCCACTGTACTACCTTTGATAATTTTATACTTAGAACCTCCAGGAAGGGTTCCCATTATATTGGACCTGACTTGACTACACATCCTTTTTTGGAAAAACATCTGCAGATCTGAGGGCAGGGGTTTGAGTCACCACTCTGCATCTTGTGAAAGAGGCCAGCTAAATTGATCTGGTCAGTAGGTAGCTGATGATGTTCCACGTCCTTTTGCTTGTGGAACCTGACTGGGGCACGCTTTGCAGTCCCAGAGCACCACCAGGAGGAAGGACAACTAAATCACTTCTGAGTACCTAGAAAACCCCAGGAGGTTTGGATATATATTTCATCACAAGCCAGAATGGATTTGACAGCACACAATCAATTATTACAAATTAGATGCAGACAGATGTCAAGGGAAAATGATTTAAGTAAGAATGGACATTCAGTGCCATGACAATGAAAGTCATCAGGAGAAAAGTACCATCTTTCTTTACAGTTCTCCTGTTCTAAAACAAAACAAATACAACACTGTTTCTTCTGTGAAGATGTTATTTCCAGAAGGATAACAAAATTTGGGAAAAATTAGCTCAAGTTACTAGGGGGCATGGAACGAAGCTTCCATGCACCTTTTGTGTTCCCCCATGAAGAATTCCATGCTCAAACAAACTGTAGCTATATAGGGTCATGTTGTAGTACTTTCAGGGTAATCACATATCCAAATTTACAGAAGATCTGTCCAGTTCAAGTCCAGTTTAAACAAAAACTGTTATAGGGAGGGAGATCAAGAGCTCTGAAGTTGTCCGACAGCACCTCAACACCCGACTAAGGAGACACACAGGACACCTGGCCACAGGCTTCTTCACTATGGTGATGCCCACTGCATTTCTCTCTCTCTCTCTCTCTCTCTCTCTCTCTTGGCCACCCTAAATAGTATTACCTATAAGGGGCAACCAGCTGTGTGCTTTTTTTTATGGCTCCATTTCCACATAGTAATTATGTAACCCCACAGACACTGGGTGAAAGAATCCCTAATACTCTAAAGAGAAAGAATAATGCTCAAGGACCAATGAGCACACAATTAAAATTAAGTAGTATGAAATGACTTGTTGTCAAGATCTCATCACCACCTTCCCGTTTAGGAGATTTGACAACTAAGATTCAAGTGCTAAATGGAACAGCCACAATAGGAAGAGACGATTTGCCTAACAATATGCAATATTATTGAGATGAAACACCAAGTCAATTGTATGCTAGAAGGTGATGTCAATGGTGAATAATAGTGTGAAGGATGGTAAGGCAAGAAGTGACAAGGAAGATATGGTTCTTCCAAGGACAAGCATGTACAGTATGTCTCGATTCCACCTACTGAGCCATCTGCTTGTAGTCAAGCAACATGATGAAATGGGCATAAATTCAGGGATGTGAGGATATGGAAGCTAAAAGACATGTGGACATAGAAGACCACCAAGCAAGCACAGCTAACTTATGCTGTATAACAAAGTACGAATAATGCTGATGTGAAAATGATGCATCTGGCATGAACTGTAGAACAGGGAAGGAACATTCCTATTTGAATTTTCCATATTGTGAAGTAACTTAAGAGGACCGCTACTTCATTATATTGGGAAATTAAATATTTCCTCTGCTCCTCCTCCAAAGGCAGAGGAAGTAAAAATGTACACTTTATTAGGGCAGTGCTGATGTACTGTATCACTTTAAAAAAATAAAAGCTAAATTAAAAATCTCCTCCTGGAACCCGTCTACAGCTAAATCCATCACCAAATATCAGCTGGTGGAAGAGTCAACTGCAGGTAGGTTCCAGAAGGAAATTTTCGATTTTTCTTGTATTTTTTACACATGATGCAGTGCATTAGCGCTGCTCTAATACGGTAGAAAAATATTTACCATATTTTTCCATATATAAAAGGACACTTTTTCCTAAAATAGAGGAAAAAATGAGAGCCATTTTATACGTGGAAGGCAGCAGCAGGAGGCGGAGACTGAGACAAAGAAGCAGCTGCCTCTCCCTGTTGCCACCTCTGGATCACCACCTCCAGCAATCGTCTCCTTGCGATTGGGCGGCCGAGGCAGCAGTCAATGGGCAGCAGTGAGAGTCAAGCCTGGCTGCTTCTTTGCCTCAGTCTCCACCTCCTCCTGCTGCTGCCTCCGCCGCTGCTTGCAGGCTCAGCAATCGTGCAGCCCTTAGACTGCTGCTTTCCCCTTCCTTTTGCTAAGCCCCAGGTTTAGAAATTTTTCTAATTTGGGGTTAGAAAAGGGGGGGGGTTGTCTTATACATCAGGTCATCTCATAATCAGAAAAAGACGGTACTTCCTCTGTTCCCTACAGGAACAGAGGAAATGTTTAATTTCCCGATACTATGAAGTGGCTGTTTAGCCACTTTATGATATGGGAAACTGAAAGAGAAAGGCAAAATTGACAGCAGAAGACTTACTTCATTTCATTTCCAGTGATCACACGTGATGAGAACAAACCAAAATGGAGTGAGCCTATCTCGCACTAAAAAAGTAGAGGCTTCTGACAGAAACTCAGAAAGGTGCAGATAGGAACGCTCTACTTTGCTCCAGCAATTATGTCATGTGATCGCTTGGAAAAAAAGCAAACCAGCTCATCCCCGCAGCATAAATTCTGGTCTGATCTCACCCTTATTCTTATATGTATGCAAGGCACGCTTTAACATATTTGTTCCCACTTTCTAAACCATATGCATCACAGGCCAGTAACTATGGTGACCAACATGCAAAAACCTGCATATACAGTGGTGCCTCGCTTAACGAGCACCCCGGTTAATGACGAAATCGCATAGCGATCTGGTTTTTGCGATCGCAAAAGCAATCGCATTGTGATGTTTTAAATGGGAAAAAATCACTTTGCGATGATCGGTAAGCTGTTTCGCTTACCGATTTTTGCAGTGATGTTTTCCCAACAGCTGATTGGCGGTTCCAAAATGGCCGCCGGCTAAAAAACACGGCCACCCGCTGTGTTTTGGGACAGATTCCTCGCATACCGGGCAGCGAAAATGGCCGCCATATGGAGGATTTTCACTTAAAGATAAGTTTTTTGCCCATAGGAACGCATTGAAGGGGCTTCAGTGCACTCCTATGGGCTTTTAAAAATTGCTTAGCGATGTTTTCGGTTAGCGGCAATTTTTGCTGCACCAATTAATATCACTAAGCAAGGCACCACTGTACATTAACCACTCACACAAAGAGCAATAATTATAAATTAGCAGAACAAGTCACAACAATCACATATGAAGAGGGAAACTGTCCAAAATGCTATAAGTGTGAATAAAGGGCAGTATAAAAATGTAGTATCAAACAGCTGTTAGCTGCAGGCACAGTGAGTAGAGCATGGAAATGTTACTTTTTTTTTATGAGAGTTGTAATCCAATAATCAACTTTCCTGAGCTCTGATTGTGAGCCAGCACATTCTTCTGAATATACGATTTGCATATTTCTACTTCCATTCTGGTGTTGATGACCCACCTTTCTGAGCCCGAGAGACCAAACTGAAAAAAAACCCCAACAAACCAGCAACAGCGGAAGGGGGAATACCAGGCATGGAGGTGCCACCAAAGTCCACCCCAGATCCGCTTCCAGTTGGGCCAACCCCTGCCAGCACCAGCTGCTCCAGATTCTGGCCCACCACCTGTTGGCGCGCTAGCACTGTGGCTGCAGCCGCCTCCTCAGGTTTGGTTGATGGGGGTAGCAATCTAGCGACTTGTAATAATGGTTACATGTGCCATAGGTTTGCCATTGCTAGCCTAGGCAATAAATATATTTATGCAAGTATCCTGTTGTCAAGTCAATTCTGACTTAACAAGGACCCTTTCCAGGGTTTTCTAGGTAGAGAATACCCAAGTGGTTTATCATTCCTTTCTTCCGAGGGGGTGGTGGTGTTGGGACTGTGCAGCTTGCCCAAGGCCACACAGGCTAGCTCTTCTCCCAGGAGGAACAGCAGAAAATCAAAATCTGTATGTGTATAAACAGATTCTCCGATTATCCATGCCTCTCTCCTTGTTCCTTACTTATTGTATAAAGTGAGTTAGTTATACAAGAACACATCAATTGTTAACTTTATCTGCCTTCTTCAAACACACTATTTCTTGTAACAGCACTTCAAGTCTGTAAAAAGGCAAAGCAAAAATTCTTTAGAAGCTTAGCTAAAAGAAAGGAAAGCTTCAGTAGTGATATAAATGTTGATCTCCAACACTCTGATTCATTATTAATGCCAAAACCAGTGATAAAGCAAATGAGATGTATTTTTAGCTGCTCCACAAAGTTCCTGCACATTTCATTATGTAAGCGAAGCTCTTTACATATGTACCAAACACAACAATAGTCATTTCATTTGTCTTTCACCTTGGGTACCACAAGCACCATTGCTGTTTCCATGGCTACCTCTGAGAGCTCCCCGCCCCCATGACAACAGCTGAACAAACAAATTGGGTGATGGAGGATGAAACAACATCGAGTTGTGGTGTTTGTTTAGGATGGCTAAATCTCTTAAATCTGTAAAACACATTGTTTAATAGGACTAGATTATGAATTAGAAAGAAACATGGATGTGTTGTAGATCAAATTTAGAATGAGAAAACAGAGACTTAACTTGCATATGAAGCCCTACACTTTAATATATTTGTGAAAGGATTTAAATTAAGTCTCAATTTTGCTCAAATTGTATTTATTCCAGTTTCAGGGAGTTCAATAAAGTGGGTTGGGAATTAAAGACTCTTTCAAACACAGTAACTAAAGTGTAGTTTTTACATTAACCTGTTCTCTTCAATTAAAATGCTATTTACAACTCTTGGAATTCATGTTACAAAGTATGAAAATGCATCTGAATGAGATTACTCCCAAGTGCAACACATTTATTTATACACTATGAAAAAAAAGTGTAGGAGGAAGAGACTATTCACATAAAAGGAAAAGAAGAGTTTCAGACTAAAAACTGATTTTCACTTGATTCCCCTTTAAGGATAAGAGGATTTAAGAGATTAAATCATGTTCACAGCTAATTAGGACAGTATTAATGTTTCCTACAGAGTGCATAAAAAAAAGCAAAATTAAGCCAATTTCATCACCATAATTCTTCTTGTTCACCACTGGAATGCTGTGACATCATTCTATCTCACATTAGTTTGGCAAGACAAGTGTTAAATTGTACTACTGTTTTACTAAAATCATGCTACCACTAAGCCTTAAGTGTGCAATCAGCTTCCTTAAAAGCTGTTTAACCATAAAAAGCAACAATCCTCTCAACCATAAAGGATGATCCACAATGAAGGAATGAGTCTTTCATGTAGGGACCTTTAAAGGTTAATGCAAGGACACTATTCAGTACAGTTTTTGTTCTGAAATCAGACACACAGGAACACAGGAACCTGACTTACAAGGAGTCAGTCAACTGGTCTGTGTAGCCTAGTACTGTCAACAGCAAGCAGCTGTCTAAGGGTTCAGGTGGAACTCCTTCCTAGTCCTACCTGGAGAAGGCTGGGATTTGAACTTGGCACCTTCTGCACACAAACCACACACCCAACCACTGAACTATAAAACTCTTCAAACAAACAAAACTCTGCAAGCACATGTAGAAATATGTAGTTGGGTATGACTGAGACTGCAGTCATTCTCACTCCACTAGAATTCCACTGGATTTAGGCTCATATGTCTTATGTTAAGATACACATTTTAAAAATTAGGATACTGATAATATAAATAAATCCATCTAATATAAAACATCTGATCCCACATGAACCTGCTCTGTGCACTCCCAGCATCTAAAGTATGCAGGACAGGGCCTTCTGCTTGCTAGTAGGAAAACTAGGGACCTCCCTCCCTAGGAATGCCCACTGAGTGAGTGGTCTGCAGGGAATTTAGTGCAACATGACTATTAACATTCGTTAATCCATGAATTTATTGACTTATTAATGGGAAAAAAACACCTTTTTTCAAAGTGGGGAATTGCTCTCAGAATTTGAGGAGGTGATGTTTCTGGTCACTTTGGGCTGGCAACCAATATAGTGTTCATAGCTAATTTCTGCTTCAAATATTTGTAACCATATTTCTTGAAGCAGATGCAGAAAGAATTGAAAGAATGGAAAGCAAATCTTTAAAGAAATAAGGGAAATAACTGGATTAAATATTCAAATGTCCCCGACAATGGCCTTATTGAATATGGTTAAGGAGGATCAATTGCTGAAAGAATATAAGGATTTCATTGTAATAATGGTTATGGCAGCAAGATTAATATTTGCAAGAAATTGGAAAAATGATAACCAAATTAATTTAGAGGACTGGTATAGAGAATTATGGGATATGGCAATTAATGATAAACTGATATGTGATATGAAAATAAGAAGAGGTCTATAAAAATAATAATTTTAAGAAAACATGGAATGTATTCCTGGAATATATATTTCCGAAAGGGAAGGGGTATATGCCAAGGGAAGAAACCATGAATTTTTGGAGAGAAAATGGATTGAACAAAATTTTAAAGTATTATGAGTACTAGCCCTGAAGGTGAAGGTGACACTGGTGTATTATGTTACTGTATTTTATTGTGGTGTTAAGTTTATGTTGTTTATGTTTGATGTTTATTTAATAAAAATGTGTGACAAGTGTCTTAATATGCTGATTCTATTAGTGGGATCAAAGATCCTCAATTTTCTGAGGTAAAAATTGATAGAAAAGTGTGGGGTGATAGGAAGAGAGTGTCCCTATTCAGTAGAGATTACCGCATTTTTCAGTTTATAAGACTATACTTTTATCTAAAATCTTTAAACTAAAAATTGAGGGTCATCTTTTACATGGAAGTAAGCTGAGGAGAAAAAAAAACAAGTGGAGGGGTGTGATTGGGTTCAGCTCCTGCCGGGGGCGGCCCTTGACTATGTGCGGGAAAGATAGTCGGAGGCAGCTCTGTACTTTGAGCATTTCTCCTTTTATTATTAAACAAATTTAATTCAACAGTCTCAAACAGGTCCATTAAACTTAACTCTGGCAAAATATGATAACTTCTTACTTTGACATCTGGTGTTTTCAGGTCACTCCTTACAGAGGGGCCGGACCAAACTGCTCTTGATCTGTCATTGGGCTCAGTGGAGCCTGTGCCGTGCTGCTCACAGCATGGGTGTCTCGCCCAGTCCCCCTCACGCGGTTGATGGGGTAAAGAAGGACTGGGATGGATCACCCTCTTCCCCCCACGCTGATTGCGAGATACACCACCACCGTCCATTCTATGGGTTCCAACTCATCTACTCGCGCACGACAGTCCTTTGAATCTGGCAGTAACCCTCCTTCCAGCTGGAGGTTAGGGAAGTCTTTTAATAGTCCATGCAATTCTCCTGGCCCACAGCTCAGTTCTGTCTGTACCGCTCAGTCCTTCCTCTCCGGTTGTTCGCCACCTGTTACATTTCTGAATTCTCGCGCGCTACCCCCTCCTTTTATATCCTCCTCCCAAACAATTAGGTCAAGCTCCTCCCCCTTCTCCTCAGCCAGGAACACCTCCAACGACCCTTTCCATTCCTCCCTCTCCTGATCTATTTCAACCAATATTCCCTCTACGCAACCTTGACTTTCCTCCGGCTTCTGCTCTGTAGAGGATGGCACACTGGCCTCCTCTCCTTCACAAGGGGAAAGCAGGGATCAAAGTGATCCTGCAGGGCTTTGAACCCTGCTTTCCGCTCCACTTGCTAAGCCTTAGCAAAAAGAAAGCAGGGATCAAAGTGCTACAGGATTGCTTTGATCCCTGCTTTCCCCTCTGCTTGCCAAGTCCCATGGGGCTTAGCAAAAGGAAGGAGAAAGCAGGGATCAAAGCCATCCTGCAGCACTTTGATTCTTTTTACCCTACATTTGCTAAGCCCCACTTAGATTTCTTAATTTTGGGTTAGAAAAGTGGGGGGTGTCTTATACATCAGGGATTCTTATACATGGAAAAATACAGTACCTCAGAAATGCCCAAGATAATGAAAATCATTTTAAAGCAAAACATTCATTTCCAGAGCAGGGTCCCCTGAAATCGAATAGTTCTGAGGGAGAAGTTAATAAATCCCTTTATTCTGAGCATAGGGCCAATAAGAAATGCTTTTCCTGTGGGGAAGAGGGACATTTTTGGGGCTCAATGTGAAAATCCTAAAAACTGAAATTTCAGTCAGCCTAAAAATGGAAATTACAATCAGCTTAAAAAAGTATTTTGCCTTCAGCCATCTACAGTTGAAGTTGAGGCCCCTAACGGCTGCACTGTTGTTAAGGAAACAGACTTGGCAGAGAGCCTAGAGCTTCCCGAGGGCAGAGTGTTACAGTGTTATTTTATCCAGTGTGACCAAGACTTATAGCAAAGCTCTGGGGAGTATTAATAAACTAAGAGGTATGTATAGTGATGGTAAAATTAATAGTAAGTACCCTTAGTAAGGTAAGAGTAATGCAATATAATCCTTATTAATATAATATATCCTTAGTAATGTAAGTAATGTAAGAGGTTAATATTTGCATTCTTCCAGGTATTTTCATTTGTTTAGGAGGGCAAACCGTTAAGTTTCCCCTCTTGTTACAAACTTATTAAGGAGGGAGGGGTGTGGCATCTACCCAGGTCATGAATATTAATATACTATCTGCATGGACCAATGAGAGTGCTGGAGAGGCGGAGTCACAAGATATAAGAGTCTCTACAGGAAGAGGAGATTAGACTGGAGTTTTGAGAGATTGGAAGATTGGAATTTTGGAGCTGAAAGAGAGTTTTGGAAAGGCAGTAGAGAATAGAAAGAAAGGCTGTTTTGTTAAGAGTTAATGACATTGATTGTACCTTCATCACCTGTAACAATAAACAACTTCTATTTGGTTCTTTTTAAAATGACACATTGCCTGGACATAATGTTGACGCAATCCACTGGTGGCAACACACACCATGTAGCTTGAAACAACCAAGGGGCAAGCAGGAAGCAGATGCAGATGGTGGAAAGGAATGGATGCATTTAGACTGGATTTGGAAGCATGCCCAAGCCCCACCTTCTGCTGTCCATCCAGTTCAAATTTGTATTAGTGTCTTTTACCTACATTTCTACTCTAGAGGTGAATTAGAAATCTGTTGGATTAACATTTTAGTGCAAGATTGATTACTCAGTTTGCACTTGCTGAAAGTGAATGAACCCAAATGCTATCATTGCTTGCTAGAAATACATACAACCACACACACCTGACACAAGTGACAAAACAAAGCAAACAAAAGAAATGCTCATGGTTTCTTGAATCTATTTGAAAAATACGCACTCAGTTTAGTCAATGGGAAAATGCATAGAAGACTGTGACTACTTGAAAAATGTACATGGAAGTACATATGAAATTCCATATAGAAGAGGAAGAAGACTTAAAATCCAATGAAAATTCAAGTCAGAATGAGCTTGGCACTGGGAAAAAACAGGAAAATCTTAGTGAGATCAGGCTGGAACACCCTCCCCCATTCTAAGTCTTGACAGCTGAACGATATCTGCCCAAATGCTATTACTGCAAAGCTGCTGAAACCTTCAGATGGGCTCTGAAAGCATGACAAGACATGGCCAAAATTTGACTTCACAGTACTTGCAGTTATTTATTTTATGAAGTAATTTCTATTCCAGCCCTCTGATAGACTGCTGTTATTCAAGTACTACATATGCAAATTTTAATACAAGCAAAATAAAAACAGCATTCACATACTATTATTTCTTTCCTTCTTTCAAAAGCTTAGAGCCAGAATTTTTGAAAAGATTAGTAGCCAAAGCCTATTGTATCCCTGCGGTATTTCACATACCTAACTTAAAAGCAAATGGAATATAGAGTAGTAAAAATCAGCCAACACTGTGACTAGATTGCAAAAGGTGCTCTCTACACACAAAGATTAGGAATGACTAGGATTACTGATATAGAAAACAGATGATCAGTGAGATGATCAATGAAAAGACCCAGCCAATAAAACCTTCTCCACAAGTTGTTAATCACATATTAAGAGTACTTTTATTAAACCAGCAAACATTCATCCAAGACAAGGTTATCCTAGAGAAAGTAATCCTTAAGTACATAATACTTTTAAATGCAATTAGAAAGATTTCCCATCTCCCACTCTTAATTCAAGCTGGGGAAAACACAGAAAAGGACAAGTAAAATGCTGAAGTGGTTGGAGTAGCTTGCTTAGAAGGAGAGCTTTAAAGTGTGGCAAAAGTGGAAGAAAATCTATTTCAAGACAGTTACTAGTCAGGAGTCATTCAGGGCAACGGAACAGCTATTGTTATCATCATCATCATCTTAGAACTGCTGAGCTGGAAAGGACCCTATGGATCATGATGTCCAACTCCTGTCGACGAGGGGCCGTGGGGGAATCAAGCTCCCAACCTCCGGCTCTGCAGCCAGGGACCTAAGCCACTAAGCTTAGTAGTTTAAGTGTCAGTGGTCTGGTGCCATTCTGGTGCACCTCCATTTTGTCACTCATTTCCTGTCCCAGAAAAACAATCATTTATCCATATATCTGGCTGGACTTTAAGGACTGGGTGAGCTGCCTCAAAAGAAACAGTTGTTCTTATAACAGCGGGAAGACAACGCACCTCACAGAAAATGTTTGTTGGTTCCGTTTTGAAGAGAAAGATGCTGACTTTCCATAGTTTACTCCCAAAACGAGAACTGTAACAACCTATTCCAAACATGTGCTTAAGAAAGAAGGCAAGGCAAGCTCTGTCAGAAGACACAAGCATTCATTATCATGTGGATACATTCCTAAGCGAGCCTTATGCAGACAAACTGCTGGCGTGGTTCTTTCTGCTAATCCTGATTCATGGCTGCTCACTGGGGAGAAGGCAAAGCCTAGGAACCCCGTTCTGTATTGTGAATTACATGTGACTAGCAGCGCTAACATGGCGCAAAGCACTTTCTGCCAGTCTAGACAAACAACTAATTCAGACAAGATGCCTAGTCCAATACCACAAATATAAAATGCATCTGTGTTATGGCAGAGGGAAAGTCCTCAGGGATATATCTTGGGCCACTTGTCTCTTTATATACAGGAGATTACTGACGTAGAAAATATCATGTTCTCTTGCCAAAAAGGGAACATCTTTTCCCCACATTCCTTCTTCCCTATTCATTAGAGAAGAGATGAGCAGTATCTAAATAAATCTTAGGTCTCATCCATATTCTAATAACACCTTATTTCTGAGTTCAGGGGAACTGCTTGAGGACAGAGACCATCTGCCTAGTTTCTAGCTGTCTGACAACCATCAGGAAAACAGGGTGCAAACATGTATTTCTTTATAAAGCGTTACAGCACATGCAGGTTCAGTACTTTTCTGTGTGTCAAAAACAAATCTTAGAGGTTGCTTCACAATGATTCCTCGGAGATGTTTTGCTCAAGGGTCGCTGCCATTCTTGGTCTGGCGTTAAAGTACTTGTAATTTTCACACTACAGAATGTTTGATATATGTAAGATTGGGTCCAGAGAGAATCACAGTTTTAGCAACAGAGGTGAGAAATTCCTCTGTGTATCAATGACTGCATGGCCATGTCACGTTCTCATTAATAACTCAAACCCACAGTGAAAAAGTTGTCAGGAGAAACAGTTATTGCCTGAGACTTACTAGGCTTGGCGTTAACAACAATGTTCTCGGGAGAATGCTGGGAAGAGAATCTGCAGTTCTCGTCTTGACCTTCACTGCTTCCATACTCTATGACGTCTACATGCCCAAGGGGCACACTCCATTTTAATAAGTACCTTTGGCCTGTCACAATGCCGCCACTTTCATGGGCAGATCTGGAGGGAAGAAAAGTCACAAGAGAATATTTTACACTATGAAAGACATCATTTAATTGAGACAAATGCTTTCTACTCCATAAATAGCTCCACACTGTATACATTTCTTTAGGCAAATCATTAACCTGCTTGTAAGCCTCACTTAACTCAGTGGGGTTACAGCTGCAGAGGACTGCAGTTCTAATGTCTTATTTTTGTGTTCGGCATTCAATGACAAATAAAATCGAAGTGAACAGAAAATCATGGAAGCATTTGATTTTCTTTTAAAAGCTATTTCTAAAGATTTCACTATTTTAAGCTGCTTCTCTAACAAGGAAAGTGCTCCCACCCCTTCAGTTAAAGGACATCATACCATCATCCGACAGGAAAAGGCAATTTTGCAGCTAGACACAGCAATTTGACGAAATGCCGTGTATAACAATTCCAAGACTCTTGTTCCCAGATTGCCTTTATGCTTAGTCCTTTGTTTTTCAACATACATATAAAGTATTCCAAAATGAAACCGAAGACGGGGTGAGGAGAAATGTCTTTATGAAGAAGGGGAAAGCACAGAAGTTGAGATGGATAGGTAAGAAAAAGGTTGTTAAGGGAAGGAAAGGCACCAAAAGCAGCAAAACAGAAGCAAACTCAGAACAACCCCATCTCTTCATTTTTATTACAAAACACATAGCACGATCTCCACTGGTGACCTATGGTTGTTTTAACAAGAGCTTCAATAACCGTTGCTAACTTAAAGTTTGCTTTTTTTTCTGCTTGCATTTTAAATTAGCACACAAAGACAGGCCTGTTTACTTCAGAATGGTAAAGGCACATGTTGCCGTTGCCATAGAAATGCAGCTGAAGAGGGGTTTGCTGTGGCGAGAAAGAATTCCGTCTGCCCTACCTTTGCAGAGACAGGCCAACAACACCAGCCTGCCACCCTCTTCCCTCCCAGTTCCCAGCAGGCTGAGAAATTCCCTGATTGCTGGGATGTTGCATATGGTAAAGTGCCAACAATGGTAACGGGCTGGTCAGGAATTACTTGCTACAAGGAAGTCAGTTTCAGTACCAACACAGCATGGCCATGGGGTTGTGGTTTCTGGCAATCTCCAGAGGTCCAGGGAACTGCAGATACTCAGTCCTGGGTCTCTGAGGGCCCCACCTGCTCCTGTGATTCCCGTTCCATTTTGTTTTTGTTTTGTTTTTTAACAAAACAGTGTGGGTTTTCTTTTTAAACTGAAAAAGCCCTCTTTCGCCCTCTGTTGGTCTTTTTTTTTTTTTTAAGGTACATGCTAGGCATGGGGACGAATATAAAAACGAATCAGTATATTCAATGAATATCCCTGATTCGTCAGATATTCGTTGCTTCTTATTCTTGGGAATCCAGAGACCCGAACGAATATGAAGCAACAAATATAACCCTTTTATATTCGTCCCTCTGTTCTCTATCTGCTTATGCCCCCGCGGATCAGCTGTTCCTCAGAGGCATAAGCAGAGAGGGATTTTCCCTTCAGGCGGCTTGCTAAAGCCTGCCAGAAGGGAAACCCACCCCCAAGGCTGGGGGATGGCTTGAATCAGGCTTTCCCCCCTTTCTATCCCCAGTGGCACAGGAAGAGGGGAAAGGGATCAAAGCGATCCCCCAGCTCTGCTGGCTTTGCAGCATCACTTTGAGCTGAGGGGATCGTTTTGATCCCGTTCCCCTTCCTCCTATGCCACTGAGCATAGAAAGAAGGGGAATGCCCGACCAATGCCATTCCCTAGCCCACTACCTTTGCAAAGGCAGCAGAGCCAGGGGATCGCTTTGACCCCTTTGCCCCCTCTTATGCCACTGGGGGCAAACTCTACTTCACTGCCAAATGTGATGCTGCTGAAGACAAATCACATGGAATGCAGTTACTAAAAGTGAAAATTATCTTCCGCTAACTTGTCTCAGTATGATTGGAATCTTACCGGAGATTCACAGTAGCACACATTAGTACATCATTTAACATGAACAGTCGTCGCTCTTTGGTTTTGATGATTTCTCCTCTGTCATTGTAAACCGTTTCTAGCATATCATCTGTTCGTATGAGGTATCTGTTCCCACTGCTGAGTAACTGAAATGCGCACAAATTATGTTAGACAATTCATGATGCATAGCACTTCCACACCTGTGCTTTTATCATTTGAAAACCCTTATGAATCACTGCATAATATTTTTTAATATGTATACATAAGACTATTGAAGAAATTGCTTTATGATATTGAAACTGTAGCCTGAAATCCTGTTGCTTTGTTACACATGCAAAAGGTATATATGACATTCAATCACTTCTGACAATTAACTACCCCTTGCTAGAATTAAGTGTGTGCCAAGCCAACAGGCAAGCATTTCCTTGTGAATCCCAGCAGTTTGGAATTTGAGGCGACTGAATGTTACACCATTTACAATAATTCATTTTACAGTGGTGCCTTGACTTATGAACTTAATTGGTTCAGGAAGATGATCATAACTTGAAATGGTTGTAAGTCGAAGCACCATTTCCCATAGGAATGCATTAAAATTCAATTAATCCGTTCAAGCCGAAGGGAAAAAAAATCACCCCAAAAATAAATTAAATTAAATCACTGCAAGACTGGTGGGAAAGGCGATTAATCCCTTCCAGCCGAAGGGGGGGGGGAGAGAAAAGCAATCAACCGTGCAAGACCTGTTGCAAATGCAAAGAAAACAAAAACAATCAAGGATGCAAGACCTAATTCAAAGAAACCAAAAACCAATCAACCGTGCAAGACTCATTGCAAATGGAAACAAGACAAAGCAAAAAGCAATCAAGCAGATTGTGCAAGATTGAAAATGGGGGGGGACTAAAAGGCAAACAAACTCCCCAAGACTCGCTGGAAATGGGGAAAAATCCAAAAAACAAGGAAACTCCCCAGGACCCATCGGAAATGGGGAGGGATCCAAAAAGCAAGGAAACACCCCAAGACCCATCACAGCACAGAAACATAACCCTCCCCAGCTGAAACCATGATGCAAAAACACCCAGAACAGTTTTAAAAAAGCAGAAAACAGCTCCTTACCTTAACAGGCAGCTCCAAGCCTCTCTGCAAACACACACACACTCACACACACACACACACACAGATCACACACTCTCTAACTGCCGGGGTGAAAGAGCTACAAAGAAGCAGCCTTGTCGCCACCTACAGTTAGCAATTTGAATTTCCCGCCTTTTTTCCCCTGCCTTTTTCTGTTTGTAACTGGAAGCTCCGGTTGCAAGTAGAACCAAATTTTGCGGCCAGAGCTGGTCATAACTCGAAATGATCATAAGTAGGGACGTTCATAAGTTGAGGCACCACTGTACAAGAAAACAAGAATTCAGCCATAGACTAAATCCAACTTTATACCCGTTTGAAGCAAGGAAAACTTAATACAAAGGCATTTGTATATGTTTGGCACAGAGAACATTACGAACCACAAAATTCATCTGGCCAGTATAACCAGTGATCCTGCTTAATTAGCACAGGAGCAGCTGTCAAGAAAGAGTAACTTTTTCAAGCTCTGCCTTGGGTGCAGTTGAAGCCAACCAACTGCTCCCTCTAGTGCCATATTCGAGTGGCAGGGAGAGAACAGAAATTAAAAGCCCACATCCTCACTATGGAAAGTGAGGGTGGTTCTCATGGGTAATTTCTTTCCTCTATAACAGTAATCAGGAAGGAGGAAACGATGCTGTTCCTACCTTGTTCAGATAACGCTCATTCATGGCTTTTGCAATTTGTTTTATTTCGCAGCGCTGATCTGCGTCCCTTTTCCTCTCATTTAGTTTCTCTGCCAAGGTTTCAAGTTCTGTGAGAGCCATCTGTAGAGGCAGCCTGTCAGGGTGCCCTTTACTGGTGTTCTTTAACATATCCTTAAGAAATAAAAAAAATAATTTAAAAGAAAAGAAACTAGAATATCATGTTTTGATCTCAGCCTAATTCAGGTTTTCTTGATCACAGCATACCTAGGAAGTCATCTCAACCTATCTGTATCCTCATCATCTCAAAAATCCATCCATGTCATCTATTTAACATGACTATGTCAAGAAGGGTACATAACTCTTGGTAACCTTTGCCGAAGTCCTCAATCTTGATAATAAAGTGATCAGTCCATGTGATCTTGATATTTCAATATTGCCATCATTCACAGGAATATGAACAGACACATCAAGGGTGGATAAACTGTATGCCATTAGGCTGGACTACAACTCCCAGCATTCGTCATCAAAGGCTATGATGGCTAGGTTTGATGGACACTGCAGGCCAACTGAATCTTCAGGGCCAATCTGTCCACTTAACTGTACCCTGTGTGCCCACTTCTCAACATAGTTACTTGATGGGGAATTGTCTACCAAACTAACAGAGACAGGAGTCCTCTCAGAGAACTTGTATACATAAAGTCTGATAAACCTTTCATTAAGGTCTTCATGTTATATACAGTAGTTTGAATACCATGTCATAGACATATTGTTTATCATTCTTAAAAAACATACTCCACACTCCGTTGTTGTTGTTGTTGTTGTTTTCAATTTTTCTGGGGAAAAAAATCAAAATAATTCTGTGTTTTTTTCCCTCAGTTTTTCCAGGAGTTTTTCCAGGTCTTCCAATCTCTAGACAAGGTACTAAAGTGTTTATGAATTCTTATTCACATACTTTTTGGGGAAAAGTCATTTACTTATAAGGTGAAAACATGGTCTGATCTGAACACTGCTTAAACTTTAAGAGCATTTGCTTCTGTCCAGAAATTGCTTGTCACGTTACACTTTGGAAAGAATGCCTTTTATTCCCCATTTGGCATTACCCAGTGAAATGATGACTGGTCACTGAGAATCAAAGAAACATTATCTCAGAGCTACTGCAAACTCAGTGCTACCTGAATGCATTAGCCTTCTAATTTGGGAAAGAAGAACCAAAAAATAAGACAATGGTAAACATGGCACAAAGTCCCTATTATTGATAATGTGACTTGCCTGTAACAGGAGGATGAACTGAGGAAAACGTTGTATGGGTTTCATCATTAAGCCATAGAGTGTAATTCTGTCAGGACTAGATTCTTGGCATTGCTGTAATGACAATATTTCAAGTTTTTCTTCAGATCAACTCCATTAACTTTTTCAAAAGGATCAGGGGTGAAGTCTGGGCAATGCAAAGCACACCTTGTCCAAAGTATGTACAAAAATGCTAGCTAATGGCAACAACCGAATGACTACAAAGAAAACATTAACAAAAAAATCAAGGAGGCGTATCATATACTATCAGTAAATAAGGAGATGCTATACTTAATCCTTAGCATGCTTTCAAAATATACTTAATAGAGTGGGGCGCTAACTACCAGTTTGTTTATTGGCCAAACAGGTGTTTGGTACTTCAAAGGCCCTCTTCCTCTGGCAGGGTGCCCACTCAGGAGGCAGTGCCCGGAGAAGGCAGGGCAGGGAAGCCAGGATGCTGCCTCTGAGTGGGCGCCCACTGGAGGAAGAGGGGCTTTGAAGTACTAAGCACCTGCATGACCACTAAACAACCCGGCACAAACAGTCAAACCAGCGGTTTATGCCCATCCCTAAGACTTAAGCTCTGGCATACATCAAAACACACACTCAGACACAAACACACACCACCAACAACAGATAATGGAAATACAAGGACATGCAAGTAATATTTGCAAAGTAATGTTTAACTTATTTATATTTAAACAATCACATTGTACTCTCAAGCCCTGAAAAAATTAGGTGGACCCTAAATCAGTGGGTGCCCAGAAGACAAGTCTTTATACTTAAAAACCTGAACTAAACATGGATTTTTCACCTTCTATCAAATAATGGTCCTCCAATAGGATGGAACTCCCATGTTCAGGCAAAGCAGCCCTGAGAGCCCGTTAAACTGAGCCACGCACAGGATTCAGAGTGAGGCCATCAGACTAATCTACCCAGAGTGAGATTCTCTGCTGAAGAACCCCATTTTCCCACAGTTGGTAAGGAATTTAAAATATAGATGCACTCACCTTCAAAAACTCAAGAAAAGCAGGTTTTGTGGCACATGTTTTCTTGAGAATCCCCACCGCAGTGCTGAAATTGTTTACATACTCACTGTAAGCATCAAGCACCATAGATTTTGAAAACTGAAACGCACAACAATAACAAAATTATACAATTTTCTAGATCCTATGCAGGAGTTACAGTTCAGTGTACTAGTTTACTTTTTAACAGGTTATTAAGGATGAATATTTCAACAGAATTCATACTTTTTGTTAAAAATAAGAAAACTGGTTCTTCTAGGGATTTTGCAAAAGGAATAAACTTGAAACATGAATTACACATCATATTCTCAGTCACATTTCTCTGGGAAAAAGGCTCTCTCCAGTTTAGCATTTGCCCTTAAAATAATGTTATCAAATCTAAGAGTAAACCACAGTGGTCAAAATCCTGTTGCTTAGCAGAGTAATTTTCACTACCATAAGCCCACTGATTTAATGGGGATTTAGTGAGTCAACTTTTCTGTAGGGTCCATTTGAATTAACTGGAATTTGCTTTAGCATAGTGAGTCATAATTAGAGTAGGCTCATTTGAATCAATGGAACAGATGGAGAATTTGTCTCCCTAAATCCCCATTTATTCAATGGGTCTACTCTAATGAAATTTACTACAATGAAGCAAAAAGGTTTAGACCAATCATTCTCAACCTTTTTTTTTTTGCCATTGCCATAAACACAATATGGAAGAAATATAGGCTGAATCAGGATTGTACAAGTCACAAGGCCCCCTTTAAATATGCCTGTGCCCCCCAAGGGGCCATATGGCCCCACTGAGAATGGCTGGCCTAGATGAAACACTGTTTCACAGAAACATGTGAGATGCAAGTGTAATAAAATACAAAACTCTGTTTCAGTTAAGGTGAGCATTATAGCCCTGTGAGTTTATAATCCTTGCTCCGGAAGAACTCATTATCTCCCACACCCCAGTTACTTGCAGCAGCAATTCTGATAGTAAACAAGCCTTCCTGGGTGCATCTCAGCTTCCATTCAGGGAAGTAACATGGATCCAGATTAATACAGTTTTCTCAAAGTGCCTGTGTTCTGTGCAAGCACTTGGAGAAAATTATAGTTCCTGGAACACAGTAGCTGCATCCCAACAGGTGCTATGGGGGGGGGATGAGAAACCACCTAACAATCCCCACCCATTGACTCTTGCCACTGGCAGGCAATGGAGAAGGAGATGGCAAACTACTTGGGGGAGGGGTGCCAGGAAAATGAGGACAAAACATCAGAATACATTTGGTATTCTCTAGGCAAAATATGGGAGCAAAATGTTACAGCTCTACTGCACTCCCAACCTCTCCGTGAGTGCAACAGAAGGCTGACTTGAGCTTGGAAGGTAGCCACTTCCTGATTCAGGGCAGTGTGGGGATATGGCTCCGTCAGTTCTAAATTTGACCAGAAAGGAATGGGTCCAGCCTTAGCACCTTAATAACTATGACTGTTTACGTACCGATGCAACAAAAACATCTCCAATCATTTCCACAGAATCCCATTCGGACACACGACTGGCCAGTGCGATTTGGAACATTGAATGACACTGGAGAATTTCCTTAATTCGATAAAAGACCATCTTTAGTTTTCTCTCACTCAACAGTTTGGGCTCCGTCTCTGAAAGAGGCTTCTCATATTGCTGAAATTAAACACAAGGAAGAATGATCAACTGAATAATCACTGTACTGTACTGTTATGTTCAAATTCATTTCTTCATTATACAAAAATACATTAGTAGCAGTGATTCACATGTGATACATCTTCATCTTTTTCAATGACACATTATCCATTAGTTTTCGGGTTTTTTTAAAGCATTGGTTACCTCTAGAATCCTTTTGAGTGCATCCACATAGTTTTTCTCACTGTCAACCACAGCTCCTAAAATATATCTTCTCACCACCTGTTAAATTTCAAAAAAATACATGTAAAAATCACACTCTGAGAACCTGTGATAAAACAGTATTCTCTATGCTCCTCACATTCTGCCTCAGAGAGGACTTATTACAGCGAATTTCAAATGCAGGGTTCACAGGGTGAACCCAGTTAGAACAAACCACTGGTAAGGGAGGAAGGGCTTTAGCTTTGTCAAGGACAGAGACACAGAAGAGCCAATGCATAGCAGATTGTGGCCTCTCTCCTGGTCTTTCCAGCACATTTAAGAGAGGTGGTGTTACATCTGAACATGGAAATCACTGAATGCAATCTCTATAGAACATCTACCTTATGTGTAACTTCCAACATAGTTTCAAACAAATGTTGAAACCAGGTATTCATTTATCCTTGTTCATACAGTGGTGCCTTGCTTAGCAATGTTAATACATGCAGAAAAAAATCGCTGCTAAGAGATAACATCGCTAAGCAAAAAAAAAAAAAAAAAGCCCATAGAAACGCATTAAAACGCAATTAATGCGTTCCTATGGGCTTAAAACTCACCTTTGAGCGAAGATCCTCCATAGCGCCGCCATTTTCGGTGCCTCTAAAGCGAGGAATCCGTGCCTGAAACAGCGGGCGGCCATTTTGTTTACCCGGCGGACATTTTGAAACCGCCGAAAATGGGGGCTTTGTGATGATCGCTTCCCTGCGATCATCGCAAAGCGAAATTTCCCCATAGGGAACATCGCAAAGCGATTGCTTTTGCGATCGCAAAAACAGCGTCGCTAAGCGATTTCATCGCTATACGGAGCGATCACTATGTGAGGCACCACTGTATTTTGTGAAGGAGAAGGAAAACACAACCTGTGTTGTTCCTGACCATACCCTAAAGGCAGCTTTAACAGAATATTGATTGGGTTTAGGAGAAATGAGCAGGAGATCTGGAATGAATCTAGGAAGAACTCTCTCATTCAACAAACAACATTGTCATTGACGTTTGTTTTTCTCAGTCTGACTTCTGATTGTGACATCATCTCCCACTGAGAGTGTGCATCATGATTTGTCTCCTCTCTCTGGGTGCATGTGAACAGCTTTAACTTTTGAGTAGACAGAACATCCTAATATGGCTCTGCTTCACTAGCTCACCTCCTGGTTACTGGTATTTAGTACACAAAGCTGAAGCCAGAACTCTTACAGATTGTTGGTACAGATGTTGTAAAAACAGCAGCAGCAGCAGCAGCAACAACAACCAATATTTCCTCAAGCTCCTCGGAATTTTTAAAAAGGTTTACTTTTTATAAAAGCAGCAAATACGACAATTTTCTTTTTTTTCTATTTTTGGCAAATGCCTTATTCAGTTCTCTACAGCTATGGCTGATGCCTTAGCAGGTCATCCAGTGGATTACATTGAGTTCACTAGTTTGATCAGCTTTTTTCTGCGTACCACGACAAATCCCCATGGGAAATAACTTGGCTGTGTGATTATTATAGGATTATTTTCATTTCAGAAAGCAATGTTGGTTCACCGAAGTTCATTCTGAGTTAGATATCATCCCAAGAGCCAAAATGATTAAGCGTTTCTCGCCTAAGCGAGCAATGAAACACAAGATAAATAAAACTCAAGATCCTATTATGCCACCGTGTGGTAAGCAGCTGCAAGCACAGCTTTGAAGCAGTGCCCAAGATAGCAAACCCTCACAGAGAAAAAGTGTATAAAGAGCAGAACATGGAAAAGTTACTTTTTTGGACTACAATCTCCTGAATTCCTAGTAATGGGCAACAACATCCAGAATCCCCAGCATGGGATAACTTACTTACAGAACAAATTTCAATTTTGGTTTAATGTGCAAGTCAGCGAAGTTCTAGAGCGTTTAACAAATGAACCCTAACTACACAAACAAGAAGATTTTGTGTTAGATTTCAGCAGGATCCAATACACAAACACAAACCTGTTGCTGTGATAATCCCTCAGGCATAGGAGTCATTATGGCCTCTGGGTGCATACAGTCTACGTCAATAAACAGCTCCTCTTCTTCCAGACTGGTGGACCGGTGATCTAGAAATAATTCATCACACTCCTATTTTAACACACATATATGTTATAGAAGCAGGCAATAAAACGACTGCTCCTTGGATGAGTATCTCTGTACATACCAAGCCCCGTGTTCATTTTTATCTATGTCGATTTTTGTTGCTGCGAAAAGGATGATGAACATTTAGGCAGCAGGTTTTGAACAATGAACCTTTCTTCTGAATTGCATCCTCATGAAGAAAGCTGAAGCTCAGAAAGCTGCTGGAGATTTGGGATGCAAACTCACTACAGCTGGGACCTTCCTCCAAAAGAAAACTTCCAATGAACCTATACTATCATTAAGTAAAACTGCAGCAACAGAAATTAATAGAACCAGACGTGAAGCAGCTTTTAATGCCGTGTGTACCAAACAGAGGAGCGCGTGGTAACATCAAAAGGCTGAAGAATGTCCTTAGATGCACCCATGCAAAGCTAAAGGCAATGCTCCTTGCGGTCTTGCATGCTGCTGCTGCCTTCTCCATATGAGAAAAGCAAGCACTGGAGAAACAGTTTCCCGTTATATAAATATCATGGCATCGTACTGCAAGTCAGCTAATATGGTGAAAAGCTGGCAATTTAGGCTATACGTAAGGCTACTCCACACATTACGGATTGAGGACAGAGTTCATAGTTTCCATAAAAAACAATGCCAGCAAGTTGGCATGTACCAGATGGTACAGCTAGTTGTCGTGGTGTCTGGGAGATTCCTGCAACAGTACGCCCAAATATAGTTTCTCCAAGCCCTACTTCATCCCCAGATTAAATGGTTATAATTGCAGGAGAAACAGGCACAGGGAGGTTATATTTATATGGAAACAATCAGACTTAGACAGGAAGGAGAGATGAACAATTCAAGCATGTTCAGGAATGAACCGTTTTATTAGGAAACAAACATTATGCTAAAACAATTGGGTGAAGAGGTACAGAAATGAAAAGAAAGAGTACTAAAATAGCTTGAATTGACATTCTTTTGATAGCTCTAAAGATGATGGGAAAAGGAGGAATGTGACGCTGTTCAGAGAGAGGAGGTCAGCAAGCACCAAGTACATAAGCAAATCCATTCAGAGTTATAACTATATTAATGAGCCAGGTGGGAAAAAAAGCAGTGGCTTAAAAAGGGGGGCTGCTGGAGTATTGATATGGCCTCTCCAAGGGTTTGCTTAGAGTCGAGGGGAAAGACGCTTGCTGTCTTCAGTGGGTGCTGTGGACAAGGGGACTGGGCTTGGTACCAAAGTCCTGGAGTTCCTTCCCTGGTGAGGGCCTGGGGTCCAAAGGGAGCCCTCTCAATTCCCTTCACTAGCCTTACGAGGGAGAAAGAACGAGGAGGGCAATGAATCACTGTGTTTACAGGCAAGGCTTGCCCATTTCAACCTGCTTGGTCCCATCAGGAGCCTCAGAATCCTTAGGATGCCGCTACTTGCACCTAGCAGCATTATTCTCTTAAATGCAGACGTCTGCCTGAGGAGAGGCTTTTCCTAAACAGTGGGTTTTCTGTGTCTCTCCTGTCCAGCAGAAAGCTGCTGTGGAGGCGAGGGTGCCCTCAGATCATGGGCTCCTGGTAAAGAACAGTGTGCCTCTTTTGTTTACTAATAATTGGGTTTGCTGAAATACCTTGTGGTTCTTTTTTTTTAAAATTCCATTCTCCTCCACTCTTTTTTGCTGTAATTATGAGGTGAATTTAAGTCTTAGGAAAGGGACGTGGTGGCGCTGTGGGCTAAACCGCAGAAGCCTGTGCTGCAGGGTCAGAAGACCAAGCAGTCATAAGATCGAATCCACATGACGGAGTGAGCTCCTGTCGCTTGTCCCAGCTCCCGCCAACCTAGCGGTTCGAAAGCATGCAAATATGAGTAGATAAATAGGGACCACTTTGGTGGGAAGGTAACAGCGTTCCGTGTCTAAGTCGCACTGGCCATGTGACCATGGAAGATTGTCTTCGGACAAAACGCTGGCTCTATGGCTTGGAAACGGGGATGAGCACCGTCCCCTAGAGTCGAACACGACTGGACAAAAATTGTCAAGGGGAACCTTTACCTTTACCTTACTAGGTCTTTTAATACAATCAATACAGTGAACAGCTTACTGTAGTTATGTTGGTATTACAGGTACTAGATATTGTTTACTAATGTATTACTAATCTCGTTGACATGCTTGATATATTTTCAATGAATTATAATTTACTTATTACTGCTATACTGCATGGTAGGGGTGGGCCGCATGTGGCTTCCAGGCTCCAGCATCCCTAACTCTTGAGCCCCTCCACATCCCCAAAAGATATGTGTGTATATATATTTTTTCCTGGGAGAGAACCGCTCAAAAAAGCCCCCGGGATGGGTGGTGGGAATTCTGAGGGCTCCCAGAACCGTCAATATCCTTTTTGCTACCAGAAGGCACGTGTGGGCTTCTTCTGGTTTTGTTTTTCTTTAAACCTTTTTTAGTACAACTGGTCTGTGAACAAAACCCCATGGTAGCAACCTTTAGAGTCTGTAACTACTAACTTAAAACTTTTTGTGATAATTTTAAACGTTAAATATATTAACCTTTCTGGCAATATCCCCCTTTAGCCCTCCTCCCTGGGAAAGTGGCCCACAGGCTACTGGCTGAAAAATGGTGCTTGGGCCCTTTGAGATCACCCATGCCTGTTGTAATGTATTCTAACGACAGCTATTGTGGTTGTGCTGAGACCCACTCTGATCACAATATATTGTAGAAAATATGGCACATATATGGCACTACGTATGGTAGACACAGATAAGCTATGCATCTCCCCTGAATCTGTTACTAAACCAAATAGAAAATAATAGAAATGGATTTTTTTTAAAAAAAATCCAAAAGTATTGTTTAAAGGGGAGGGTAGAAGTCTAGATTCACATAACTAAAGATCAGCAAGGATGACCTGAAGCTTTCTTCTCCAAACTCTCCACAAACATCTGCTTGGGTAGTCCCTCCTGGACTGCCTGAAATATGGAGGTAAGGTGCAAAATGATACATTTCCCCAAAAATAAGACCTAACCTGAAAATAAGTCCTAGGATGTTCGTAATATACCCCCAAAATAAGCCCCAGTTAAGTGAAACCTCACCCTCCACCATTGGGCAGCAACCAGCAGAAGATGACATGATTGTATTTGAATAAATGTAGATAGTTTAATAATATAATAATAATAATTTATTGTCATTGTAAGTATATACACATACAACGAAATTCACAGACACCCAGAGACCAGACACATGCACACACATAAAATTCCCAAACACTCCCCACCCACTAAAAGTCCCCCACTAAAAATACAAACATCTACACCGCAGGCCAAGTAACACAGTCCAACTAATTATTCACTACTGGTGGTCTTTAAGCTCATTATTAATTGCAATTATAGCTCTGGGATAAAAACTATTCAGAAAACGTGTGGTCCGAGTCTTAATTGTTCTATATCTTCTGCCAGATGGTAACAGTTCAAAAAAGTTATAAGCAGGATGGGAAGAGTCTCTCAGGATGCTATGTGATTTCCTTAGACAGCGGGATGTGAAGATGTCATCCAGGGTTGGTAGCTGGAGCCTGATGATATTCTGGGCAATTTTAATGGTTCCCTGTAGAGCTTTTTTGTCCGCTACAGAGCTACTCTCAAACCATGCCAGAATGCCATAGGTTAGGACACTCTCAATGGTGCTACGATAGTATGACAGAAGTAAATGCTGAGATAAATTTAACTTGCCAAGCATTCTCAGGAAATACAGCCTCTTCTGTGCCTTCTTCATTAGCATGTTGGCATTTATAGTCCATGAGAGGTCCTCTGAGATGTAAGTACCCAGAAATTTAAAACTACCAACTCTCTCCACTTCCTCACCGTTTATGTACAGTGGTAAATGTACATTTCTCTTCCTCCTAAAATCAATTATGAGTTCTTTAGTTTTTTTTATGTTAAGTGTGAGATGATTTTCTTTGCACCAAATTATCAACCTTTGTACTTCCTTTCTATAAGCAGACTCATTGTTCTTATTTATGAGCCCCACCACTGTCGTATCATCCGCAAATTTAATAATTGCATTGGTGTTATACAGTGGGGTGCAATCATGTGTGTACACGGAATAGAGGAAGGGACTTAGCACACAGCCCTGGGGAGCTCCTGTACTTAGTACCAGGGTAGAAGAATGGTGAGATCCCATCCTTACTGACCGTGGCCTATCTGTCAGAAAATCCTTTATCCACATGCAGATCTCCTGAGGTAATCCCAGGTTGATCATTTTAAAAAACAACCTATTTGGTAGAATGGTATTAAAAGCAGAGCTATAATCCACAAACAACAGCCTCGCATAAGTTCCCTGATGTTCTAAGTGGCTCAATACAGTATGGAGTACAATGGACACAGCATCATCAGTAGATCTATTTCTCTTGTATGCAAATTGCCATGGGTCCAAAGAAGGTGGAAGACTAGCCTTAATGTAATCCAGCACCAATCTCTCAAAACATTTCATAACAACAGATGTTAAAGCTACTGGTCTATAATCATTGAGAGATACCACAGCTGACTGCTTGGGGACTGGCACTATAATAGATGTCTTCAGGCAAGTGGGGACTGAACAATGCAACAAGGATAGATTGAAAATATCCGTAAAAACTCCAGCTAATTCTGCAGCACAGCCCCCTAATAACTCGTCCCATGATTCCATCTGGTCCAGCTGCCTTTCGAACGTTAATATTCTGGAAAGTGCATCTCACATCTGAAATCTGCAGTACTAGTGGTTGTCTGTTGATGGTAGATTCTAGTGATGTATTATAGACAGTAGGTGCTGGAATAATGGTTGTTCCTGTTTCCACCTCAAAACGGCTGAAAAATTGATTTAACTGCTCAGCCAAAAAATCACTGCTGCTACACAGACTGTTTTTGTTACTCTGCCCCGTGATTTGTCTTAGGCCGTGCCATACTCGACGAGTGTCAGAACTCTCAAGATGTTGCTCAATTCTCTGGCTGTACATAGCTTTGGCATCCCTAATGCCCCTTTTCAGTTTAGCTCTGGCCTCTCTGTACTGTAGTTCATCACCAGAATGAAAAGCAGCATTTCTGGCTTTTAATAAAAGGCACACTTCTCTATTTAGCCAAGGCTTGTTATTAGAAAACACTCGTACTTGTCTGGTAGTAGTAACAACATTGATGCAGCTTTTGATATAAAACAGTACTGTCGAGGCATAAGTATCAACATTATCCTCCTCAAACAGTGCCCAATCAGTGCTCCTAAAGCAATCTTGAAGTTGATCAGATGCATCCACTGGCCACACTTGTATTTCTCTAATTGATGGTCTGATTCTTTTAACAAGAGGTCTGTATGATGGAATCAAAAAAAGAGATATATGATCTGACTGTCCCAAGCTAGGCAATGGCTTCGTCTTATATCCATGTATGATGTTACTATATATCTGATCCAAGGTATTTTCCCCTCTAGTGGGACAGTCCACATACTGATAAAAGTTAGGGAGGACGGTCTTTAAATTGGCTTGATTGAAATCACCTGCTACCACCAGCACTCCATCTGGGTAGGCCTGCTGCTGTTTGCTGATAGCAGTTAAGAAACAACTCAAAGCTGTGGTTGTGTTAGCATCAGGAGGTATATATACTGCTGTTATTATAACAACATTAAACTCAGAAGGCAGGTAAAAGGGGCGGCATTTCACTGCCAAATACTCCAAATCAGGAGAACAGTGAATGTCCATTATTTTAACATCTGTGCTCCAATTATCGTTTGTGTAAACACAAACCCCTCCACCTCTGCTCTTCCCAGATTCAACAGATCTGTCTGCTCGATGTACTCTGCGTCCTTGTAGTTCAATTACCTCCCCTGGGATGGAAGAGTCAAGCCATGTCTCTGTAAAGATCATAACGCAACAGTCTCGAATATTTTTCTGTAGGGAGATAGTAAGTTCCAACTCCTCAATCTTGTTGGGTAGAGATCTAACAAGACTTGGCAATGTAGGCTTGTGAGGATTTTTGCCTAACCTCACTCATAGACCGGCCCTGCAACCTCTTTTCTGCTTGCGTTTTCTCCGTGTTCTTTTCTTCCTGACAGGGAGAGCAGGGGAGTAACCCCCGGATATGCAGGCTGTCTTAAAAGCTCAGCTGGGGTGTTGTAAGTTGAGACCGTTGATTCAAAGTTGTAACCTTCTCTGCCAATAGATAATAATTCTTGTCGACTGTAAATTACTTGTGCCTGAGCATGTAGAGTCCGTAATAAGGGCCGATCTCTGGAATGCCTAGCCGCTGCAAGTGCTTGCGCCGCCATCTTGACCAACAGTTGTATGTGAAAAAAGTAAAACATCACCTGAAAATAAGCCTAATGCGTTTTTTGGAGCAAAAGTTTATATAAAACTCTGTCTTATTTTCGGGGAAACATGGTATTTTAAAAAGACATCATGACATTGCCCCTTAGCAATACAACTTGCGGCAAATGCCATGCCATATGGGGCCCAAAGGGGAAATGAAAGGGCACAACATATGCTCAGCCCCACATCACAGCGTGTTTGTCGGCTTTCTCTTCTGTGAAGTCACACACTCCAGTTCAGGTCCAGTACGTATCACGTCCTGACTCCGCTCAATCCAGTTTGCACTTTCATACTTCATTCACCGTCCCATTTCGTTACTTTTTCACTTGTTTATTATTTTCACTTATATGCCTTTCTTCTGTCCAAAGACACCCAGAGTGGTGTCTGCTACAATATAAATCATAAAGTATTAAAAATACTTTATAATGGGATATTGGAAAGAGAGAAAATACCAGACTCTTGGAAACATTCATTAACTCTTACTCCAAAACTCAATAAAGATTAGACAGAAAAAAGTTCATATAGACCTACGTATTTCATTATTAAATCAAGATGCAAAGATATTTACTGCAATCTTAACAAAAAGAATGAACAAGTTTACTACAAAATATATTAAAGAGGATCAAAATGGGTTTTTAAAGGGCAGACAAATGGAAAATTTAACTAGGAGGGTTTTGAATATTGTATATAGTATAGAAAAAGATAATTCAAAGGCAAGTATTTTATCATTAGATTTTTTTAAGGCATTTGATTGTGTAAAATGGCTAACATTAAAGATTCTTTTAAAGGGTTGGGGGTTTGGAAAGAAATTTTATGGGGCAATAGATCAATTATATGTGGAGAATACATCAGCAGTAATTGTTAATGATGGGATGACAGAACAGATAGCTCTAGGCCGAGACACTAGACAAGGTTGCCCTCTTTCTCCAGTTCTGTTTTGTTTGATTACTGAAATGCTTGCAAATGCAATAAGGAATGATGATTTGACTGAAGGTATGGGTGAAAATAATAAAATAAAGATTGATTTATTTGCTGATGATTCTCTATTGATAGTGAAAAACCCATTGGAAAGTATAGATAGAATTAAAAATCATTTGGAAAAATTTGGGAAAATAACTGGATTACGTGTAAATTGGCAAAAATCTGACATAATGTTGTTTAATCATACAATATTAATCATTATGCAAAACATTCATCTCTAAGTTTTTCCTAAGATTCCGGTATCTCTTTTTGTCACCCTAACTCTTTGTTCCAGATTTAACCAACTAATTGCTAGTCTCATCTCAATGATAAATTAATGGGGTATTGTAGTATGGCTACTAGTTGAGATGGTTATGTATTCCCTCTAGTACCAGAGGCAATATGCCTTTGCATATCCCTCACCGGGGTATTTGAGGTGGATGGTGTATCTGTCCTCATGTTCTGCTTCCAGACTTCTCACAGGAAGTTCTGTGAACAGAATGCTAATAAGATGATAAAGACAGCATTTCTAGTTGATTCAGCAGGGTTCTTGTTACGCTCTTTCAAAAAAGCTACCAATGTACTTTTTTTTAAAGAGGCCATCAGGAGCATTTATTTTAAGCAGCCAGTGTTTCAACAGCCTGATTAGGATCTCCCATACTTAATCAGTCAGCAAGAACCCAGGATGTTCCACAAAGGAAAAAATTTAGTGTGAGGGCTGCATGAAAGACAAGCCAACCCATTATCTAGCTGGTAAAGGTCAAGTAACTCCTATCAATATACAATATTTGTTTTGGCTGAAGGGTTTATGTATCTTCACAACAGGAAACTAATCCCAAGAGCCCTCCTCTGACATTTTTAATCACTCTGATCTTGGACCTGTGCTCCTAACACCTATGCCTGTTGCTTTACAATAATTAGATATTTATCATAAATACAGTATATCACAGAAATAAATACATCCCCTCACATTTCATTAATATTTTAGTATATTTTAGTACTCACTTTTGTTGCCAGAGGTTTAGACATTAATAGCTGTATGTTGCGTTATTTTGAGGGGACAGCAGATTTACTCTGTTATACAACCTGTATATTCATTGCTTTACATTTTAGCCAAGTGTCATTTCTTCAGTGTTGTCACATGAAAAGCTATACCAAAATATTTATGAAATGTGAGGAGGTGTGCTCACTTCTCTGATATACCATATTTCTCTTTTTAAAACATATACAGTGGTGCCCCGCGAGACGATGTTAATTCGTTCAGCGAAAACCGCTGTCTTGTGAAAACATCGTCTTGCGAAATGCAGTTCCCCATTGGAATGCATTGAAATCCGTTTAATGTGTTCCAATGGGGACAAATTGTCGTCGTTTTGCAAAAATTGCCCATAGAGACAATGGTTTGCGAAGCGCCAATCAGCTGTTAAAATCGCTGTCTTGCAAAAATCAATTCTAAAAACACCTGTTTTGCGAGACGCGGACCTAGCTGTCAAAACCGTCGTCTTGCGAAGCACGGACCGAAACATCGTATAACTAAAATCACCCACAGTAAGCACTGTTTTGTGAAGCGCTATAGCGATCGCAAAAACTCATCGTCATGCAGATTCGTCGTTTTGTGAGGTAATTGTCTAGCGGGGCACCACTGTATTTAAGAGAGTTACAAAGTTAGCTAAGTGCATATCTTATGAGAATAAATAACCAGCTGCAGCAATTAGGCTTACTTTTTATGGATGGCACTCCAAATTGACAGACTGACTGGAGCACATCACACTCAAGAAAAGATTTATCTGGCAACAGATAAGAAATCTGCTTGACTACACTCTACTGTGTATACCGTATTTTTCGCTCCATAAGATGCAATTTTCCCCCCAAAAGGGGGGGGAAGTATGTGCATCTTATGGAGCGAATACTGTAGAAAAGGGTTCAGCCACCACCACCCAGAAGCCTCCCATCACTGTGCTGGGAGGCCTCTGAACCAGTACCAGAGGCTGCTCACAATGGCAGGCACATTGCACCTCACCATTCTGCCACCTGCACTGATGGCTTTCCAGAATCTGCCTCCTGGAGCCCACTTGGAAAGCCAGCAGGGCCAACAGGCCTATGGCAGCAAATTTAAATGGCAGAGGACAGTGAAAACAGCCAAGGACCAAAGGGGAAAGAGTGATTCTAGAAAGATCAGGGGAAACCACAAACACAGTCCCCCACTATCACAAATTAGGCAGTTGATTTTCCCCACATTTGGGGAAATCACAGGGATCAGCACACCTGAATTGCAATGGATGAGCCTCACCCTGGAAAAACCACTTTCATGATCATGGTATCTCCCCTGCCAGGTAAGTATAAGTTGGAGTGGCCCCTGTACCTCCTGCCCCCTTCTGTGCCCTGCCCCCCCAAGGCATGGTGATCCCCCCAGCTGCACCTCCCACTCAGAACAGGGCTGCACAGCCCCAGTCCCACCAGAGGCTAAGAGAGCTCCTCAGTGTTTTGGGGTGCCCCATGGGACTCCCATCAGGGGCTGGGTGTTCCTCCCACAATCCTCCAGTGCACAGATATTAGTATACCTAATGTGCAGGGAAGGCAAAGAAAGCGGGAAATTCAAACTTTCAGCTGCTTGTCTGCTTCCTTGCTTGTGCAAGCAGTTAGAGAGCTGGGAGAGAGACCTGGGACTGCCTGGGACTGCCTGGTACAGTGGTGCCTTGCTTAACGAGCGCCCCATTTAACGACAAAACTGCTTATCGACGAAGAATTTGTGATCAAAAAACAATCGCATTGCGATGTTTTAAATAGGAAAAAATCGCTTTGCAATGATCGGTAAGCTATTTCACTTACCGATTATTGCATAGCGATCTTTTTCCTACAGCTGATCGGCGGTTCCAAAATGGCCGCCAGAAAAGAAACATGGCCGCCCACTGTGTTTTGGAATGGATTCCTTGCATAACGGACAGCGAAAATGGCCTCCATATGGAGGATTTTCGCTTAAAGGTGAATTTTTTGCCCATAGGAACGCATTGAAGGGGTTTCAATGCATTCATATTGGCTTTTAAAAATCGCTTGCCGATGTTTTCGGTTAGCGGCGATTTTTGCTGCACCGATTAACATCGCTAAGCGAGGCACCAATGTATTGTCATTTTAAAATGTAAAATTTAGTTTAAAAGCTGCTTGTCTGGGGTTAAACTGTGCTTTGGTGAAAAGGTTCTCCGTTTGAGTTGAAACCTGCTTGTGTAGAAACATGCATACTTACTTGCTTTAAAAGCTGCTGGTAGTGTTGCTTTAAAAGCTGCCTGGGAAGCCTTTCAGACCAGCACCAACCAGCTGTTAGGTGGGGAGAGGGAGGGGGAAGGAGCCGAGAAGAGCACAAAACGCTGCCTGCTGGGTGCCGGCTTTTAACTGTTTGGTGCTCTTTTTTGACTGTTTGGGGGCGCTACCAAGGCACTGAGGAGCTGGGTTCAGTCTACAGTACCTGGCAAGTGACTTTCTTTTAATTTTTTAAAGTTTCTGATCTTTTTTCCCCCCATAGGAATGCGTTAATTAATTTTCAGTGCATTCCTATGGGAAATTTGGATTCGACTTACAAACTTTTCAACTAGTTCTGGGCATATAATAGAGAATGTATTTCCAAAGGGTGTTGCAGCAAGGAAACTAACTGTGCTTTATGAGCCAGAACACAAACTCGGCTGCTGATCACAAATTAACCCTGCATACATGGGTAGCAAAATTCAGTCTTACTTTTAGTTGTTTCCAAGTCCTAATGGTTGTGGTACCTCTTTGATGTATCTAAATCAGAACAGGACCAGGAAGTCTCAGAGACAGGGCATAGTTATTTGGTTAGTGTTTTGGGGACAGAGTTCTTGCCCATAGTACATACTACATTTGCTGATACAGTACTTTGAAAATTAAGAAAGTCAAAATTCTTAGTGACTTCTAACTGGATTAAAAAAATGCTCAAATGGACACTTATTTTGTAAAACATTATGTTACAGAAATAATATCCTAGTGCCCTTGTTTACAGCTTAGAAGCTGTAACTAGTATGTCAGGAAAGTGCTTCAGAGTGCTGATTGCCAAAAGGTACCATATTTTTTGCTCCATAAGACGCACCTGACCTTAAGACGCACCTAATTTTTAGAGGAGGAAAACAGGAAAAATATATTCTGAACCAAATAGTGTAATAAAATATTTAATGAACTATAACAGAATAACATTTGAACCATGTAAAGTGAACAGCAGTCAACAGTGGCATTAAGAACCATTACTACTGTCATTAACAAATGGAGAGACTTAAAGGTTTGTACACTCTAGTTTATGTACCATAAATGTAAGTCAAGTACATATAGACCATTATCAGCCAGTGATAAGACCTATACCATACTACCTATATTTTACATTTCCTTTCATCCACCTCCTCCCCATGCTTATAGAAATGTCTCAATGACAGATGAGATTGTTGTGCAACTCTGCCCAGCTACAGCTCAAGCCTATATTAAGTTAGAAATGGTTTGTCTGATTTGGCACTGCATTGAGAGGTCCCTTTTAGTTGTGTGGAGAATAATTGTGGAATTAAACTATTTAACAGCTGGTTTTCCTTATTTACTTTAGGTTATGCAAAAGACCAGCAACATAAAGCTTAACCTGATCCCATTCACCAGCAGTAGCACATGCCCAGCATAAGACCAAATCTCAGAACAATATTCTTGGTGAGCCAAAAAAAACTGAATACAAACTATAGTAGCTGAAATCAGGAAGCAGGTACTGTAATCCAGTTACAGCTTCTAAGCTGTAAACAAGGGCACTAGGATATTATTTCTGTAACATAATGTTTTACAAAATAAGTGTCCATTTGAGCATTTTTAAAAAAAAAAAATCAATACATACCTTGACTAATAAATGACCTGGTTCTTATGAATGACCGACCTTTCTTCACAGCAGCTTTTGTTTTTTCAAGTCCATCTTTAGTGCCTTCTCTTGCTGCTCTCATGAGCTTCTGCATCTATAAAACAGTAATAAACATATTCTACAAATTCAGTGAATAATAAGAGTAGGACGGGATGGCTTAAAAGTGTTGTAGCAGGTACTTCCCATATGCACTTGCTCTTAAAAAGAACAATGTCAAGTTATGGACGCCAAGAGTGATGAATGCATAGTATGTACAGCTGCACACCTTTTTGCATATAGCCTTTTGTGCCCTTCACGGCTTTTTTCGATGAGTCTTCTATGTTTCACATATACCGTGTTTCCCCGAAAATAAGACAGGGTCTTATATTAATTTTTGCTCCAGAAAACGCAGTAGGGCTTATTTTCAGGGGATTTTTTTTTCATGTACAACAATCTACATTTATTCAAATACAGTCATGTCATCTTCTGGTTGCTGTATAGTGGTGGAGGGTGGGCTTTCACTTAACTAGGGCTTATTTTTTTGGTAGGGCTTATATTACGAGCATCCTGAAAAATCATACTAAGGCTTATTTTCAGGTTAGGTCTTATTTTCAAGGAAACAGGGTACATATATTTTCCATTTATACTGGCAATGTTTTCTCCCAATGAAGTCTTAATAAATCCAAAAACTTTTTTAAAAATGGAAATCTAGGAGGCAACTTAGTTAGAAATGAAATGCCGTTATGCTGAGCAATTGAGTCCCCACACTCATCATGCTGCATATTGAACAAAACTAATAGTCCCTTATCAAATATTGGTTTTTAAAATATACCAAAATGTATTTAAGCTGAAAGGGATAAAAAGAAAACACATGGCCATTCAGATTTCCAAAGAACTAAAAAGCTATGTAGTCTTACCATTGAAAAACACCTTTGTCAACTCAGCTGTGCTGAGCCATCATGATACATCCCTGTGGATCCCATTGCACAAGTACAACTAACCATCAATACAGAAAATTAACTTTGCATCTCCCTTTCTAAGGATTATGAGCACCAGGGCAAAGCAAAGTAACGAGGCGGAAAAGACCTTGACCATGTTCTTTTAAGGCCAGCAGCAATGCAGACAGCACCGTTTAAATACAAAATGTTCAATTTTTCCCACCACCTATTAAAACACATATTCATTGTGTTTGAAGAACAACAATTTTAACATTTATCTTGTTACAAAAATCAGCTACGCTACCTTCAGCTCATGTTTTTGCTTTAGCTGCTGAATCTCTACTGCTCCCACCGTGTTTGCCATCAAATCTTTCATCTTTTTTTCATAGTGCTCCTTTAAACGGGTTAGGTCATGAGAAAGCTATAGCATACAAAAAGATACAATCTTAAACTTTACACTAAAGCACTTGAGCGCTATCATGCATGCTGGTGGCCAGATATTTTTTTTAAAAAAGAACAATGTTTTCCTCTTTCTAAAGCTTGAACTTAGTAATGGGTTCATGCCCAGCTCCACTGGCAAAATGATTTTTCCAAACACATGGAACATTGTTCTCCTCAGCTGATTTGAATCAATAGTCATCTTGCTAGGATAACCCTTGTTCATAACTTGTGATCTTCACAATTTTAGAAACACTGTGTTTCCCCGAAAATAAGACAGGGTTGTATTATTAATTTCTGCTCCCAAAAACGCATTAGAGCTTATTTTCAGGGGATGTTTTATTTTTTTCATGTACAACAATCTACTTTCATTCAAATACAGTCATGTCATCATCTTCTGGTTGCTGCACAATGATGTAGGGCAGGGTTTCACTCAACGAGGCCTTATTTTCAGGTTAGGCCTTATTTTCAGGAAAACAGTGTATGTGACCCTTTTATCTACCACTATCAAAACGTTTATAGCTAAAATATATTGTAAGAGTTCAAGAGACTCTTGAACATGCCTGAAAGGCATATGTAGGCAACTCCAAGGACAGGGGGGCATCTGTACTCTCTCAAAGACCCTGGAAGGCTCTACAATCCCCCTCACACACCTGCCACTCACACCCTGATGGTACGTGTGTGTGTGTGTGTGTGTGTGTGTTGTGTGTTCTATCTGTGCATGCACATGCGTGTATGCGCATGTGCAAACATATATACACACATAAATATCTGATGTGTCAAAATGGCAAATTGTCACCTAAAACCTTTGGGAGAAGGGCATGATGTACCATGTAAACATTTTATTACATTACATGATTTATAATGTACGCATTAAACAGTTTCTTTTGTGGCTTCTTTTAAACCTTAAAAACACTTTTTAAAGAAACTGGAAGTGACAACCCAGCTTCTGACAGGGGCACAAAGAGCAATTTAGGGGTCAATAAAATTAGAAGACGGGGGTCATTAGGGTGTATGGAAGTTATCTGCGGCCCCTACATAAAACTACAGTTTTAAAAACTGTCTCTTACTCTTCCACAGCCCTCCAGAGTTTAGGAAATATATACAGAGGTTTATCCCAAGTCTCCCGCCAACCTAGCGGTTCGAAAGCATGCAAATGCAAGTAGATAAATAGGGACCACCTCGGTGGGAAGGTAACAGCGTTCCGTGTCTAAGTCGCACTGGCCATGTGACCACGGAAGATTGTCTTTGGACAAAAACGCTGGCTCTATGGCTTGGAAACGGGGATGAGCACCGCCCCCTAGAGTCGAACACAACTGGACAAAAATTGTCAAGGGGAACCTTTACCTTTTACCTTATCCCAAGTACAGGTTTATCAATATAGCCTTTCACGGAGGCTCTGTGCTACTCACTGAAATCACGAATTGTGCATGATCATCAGCTGAACATTTCATGATACGGTAAATAAATTTTCCTGACTTGGTTTACAGTATATGCAACAAGAATAATTACAACACCCTGTAAAGTTTTGGGATTTACAAGATTATCTTGCAAATTACAATGTTGCTTATGAGATGTCAGCAGAGGAAATGAAAATTCTCACTGCCCAAAGCAGGTAGATACCACTGCACATTTGCCATTTTTCTCTCTCTTTGTCTAGATTATCTCTTCCTTTCTCATTGTAACTGTCTACATTTATGGCTTAACATGTGATGCGTGAGAAAAATTAGACAATGTAAAGCCTGTGGTGCTGGGAAGCATGTAAACAATATGCCAAAAAATGCTGTCAGAAAGTTACATACTTGTCTTCTGTGGTTGCCACGAAGGAAAGAACCCGGCATTCCATTTTTACACTCTGAGTCACTTTGCTCTTCGTAGCTTTCAAACTCACTCGAACTCCACCCATAGTCTAGAGAGCTATTTCCACCTTCATCTCCATTCTCAACATCATCGTAAATCATCTCCTCTGCATGCAGTAATATGCAAAATATAATTTTGTTAAGCTATTAAGGGTAAAAATTAATGCTACATGCCTGTTAAAGAAGGAATATCTCTCTACCAGTAGCAACTTGAAGAAGGAAAAGTATTACAAGGAAGATTTGCAATTTTCAGTCCAGCAGACAAAGGGCAAAAGATTGGGAAGGAGAGAAGGGGATAGAAGATAAAAGAGAGAGAGAGAGAAAGAGAGAGAGAGAGAGAGAGAGAGAGAGAGAGAGATCAAATGTGTCTGTTGTCACACCACAAATGTTACTTGAGCACCAACTTGAGTCTCTTGTGTATTAAACATCTACAGCAGGGGGAGGTCTGAAGGTCAGGCATCCATTTTGCCATCCCTCAGGTCCTGTGGTGATGCAAACCATGAGCACCCCAGGAATAGCACCTTTTTAGCCTCCCAGAACAGCAAACTGTATCCCAAGAAGAATCTGAGAGGGATAATTTGCTATTTAAATGTATTTCCTCCTGCCCCGCAGACCCACATTTTGCAGAGAAAAGCTTAAAATGATATAGCAAATATATTCATCCCCCCACACACAAATATGCCCCTGTGCTGTTTCAAGAATAGCACATCTTTTCTCATTATTCCATGTTCTACAAACTCCCACATTTTCATTAATAAGACATGAGTCCCCTGAATAAAGAAAATCTAATTCAATATGTTCTATTTACATAATTTATTCTTTTTGCAAACTCTGGGATGACAATTCACTTTCATAACTTTAAAACATAACCCCAGTTCTAAAGTGAGTCTTCATCTTGCTTTGGTAGCTCAGAGTATTAGGAAGCACAATCAATGACGGAAAATACTGGTTGCACTTTAACTGCTGCATATGTTTAAGAGCATTTCCCCCATTAGTTTATGCTTGTACAGAAGACCTGGCCACATGTGATCTTTAATTTCAGGAAAAATACAGCTGTGCTTAAATACAAAATTACTCTCTCATATTGTCATAAGAAATTATCCACAGCTGTCCATTTGTCATGTCTCTTTTGTGTTTCTTTTAAAGAAGGTGCAGTGACCCATAGTTGAAAGGATAATAAACACAACAGACACAAGGGTAAAGTGCTGCACACAGTAATGACATGAACACCCAGCAGGAAAATCTAGACATGCAACATTAAAACACGGGATGTACATAAGTGACCATGAAGGGGAACATCTGGGGGGAAAATGTGATCCACAGTTGACTTGAATGCAGAAGCACTAAAATTAAATCTGACACAACTCTTTGCTTTTGGCAAACATTTTATAAGTTCAGATAATAGACATACATATTATCAAGGATATTATGAAAGTGTTTGTCCATTCAGCCAAGATGCTACATAGTCAATTACATTTGGTTATGTCAGGAGTGAGCAACATGTGACGCCAAGGGGCATTTCTGCAGTCCCAACCATCCCTACAGCCTCCATATTCCTTAACACACATTTAATTTTTTTAATAGAATATATTTTGCTCAGAATGTCTCTAAGAGCCATAGAGTGCAAATTCTTCATTTGGGGGGGGGGGCACTCAGCAAAACATTCTCAAAAATACATATTTTTATTATTATATTTTAGAGAAGTGGTTCCCAATCTTGGCTAACCCAGGTCTTTGTTCTTGGACTGCAATTCCCAGAAGCTTCCACCACCAGCTGTGCTGGCCATGGTTTCTGGGAGTTGCAGTCCCAGCGCATCTGGATTGGCCAAGGTTGGGAACACCACTGTTTTAGAGGATGCATAGGAGCTTTTTCATTTTTTAAAAAATAAATTCATATTTCCTTTATTAAAACCTATTAAAGCAACTCTTACGATACCTAATCACCATTTAAAAAATTAAAATAAATGGAAAATAGTTCTTTTTGCTCTGCCCTCTGAGGAATGCAGTCCTCTGGCTGCTGGTATTTTTCCCCCCAGTGGCCTACAGCCTCACTGAGATTCCCCACACCTAGATTATGTAATTCAGGTACACTGTCACTTGGGAGGGGTGGCAAAATTTTCTGACAATTTGGCTACCACAGCATCATGATGTCATCAGGAGCCTACTAGATGATTTTTAACTAGCTAGGATCATGTCAGGGAAGAAGAACAAAGCATTAATGACAACAGCAGCCACAGCAGCAGAACAGCCGTGGACAGTCATGAAAATGAAGGAAATTGAGGTTTCATGCATAATATTGGAGAACTTTCCCACCACTACCAATAGTACTACATATACCCTGAATAAACTCATGCATGCATGTTTGTACTATATGGATTAAAATGCCTTTGATAAAACAGGCCTTTCCACTTTATATGCAAACATCACTTATTGAAAGGAATGGCAAAGGAGCTTCAGAGTCCTTTCAATACATATCTATTTTATCTTCAGTTATGTTTCACTTCATTGATGTACTTTGTGAGTGACCAGTATTATTCTGCAAACACACAACCTGAAGCCACACGGGTTAGGAGCAAGTAGAGAGGAATTTGAAACGAGGATATGGCAGGTAAAGAAAAGATTTAGCACTTTCTCTGTTAGTACCTGTGTAAGTATTCTCTCCTGTAAACATTTTTGATAACTGCAAGTCTACAAAAGATAGAATTTAAACTAATACCTGGTTCAGAATCTGAATTTTCTCTGGGTACATCATCATAAATGACTTCATCTGCATCTGAAAACAAAACATACAGGAAAACTGTGACTGAACCAAACCAAACCACTTCCAGAAACAGAGGGATGAAAGAAGATGGGGTCTCTATCCAGTAGAGCCAGTGAGGAGTGTGGCATTCCAGAACATCTTGGCAGTCCAAAAGGTTCCCGAGCACTGTGCTGTCTAATGTGACAAAATAATGGTTAAGTATAAATAAGAAACGCAACACACATCATACAACCTGTTAAGGAAGAGGACCTTATTCACTATATCATATTGTATCGTATCATATCATATATCACATCATATCTCATACTACTTCTCGATTTTACACGTTTTAAATGATGCGCAGTCAGACTGGATACTCCCTAACTCTGCCTCTTCATTTATAGAGGATTTCCCTTCCACCTACTACTGTCTCGCACTCTCAGATCTCTAAGAAAAACTTGTGTTATCTCAGATATCTTTGCTCATCTAAACATCTTCTCAGCAATTATTTCTCTGATTCTCATCTAGCAACCGTGCAAATCAGCAGATCCGGGCTACAGGCCAAATGTATGCATGCAGCCCTCTTGCATGCCCATGCATGCTGGCTGCTCAAGCAACCGACTACAGCTTGAGCAGCAAGTGCCCATCATCCAGCCCAGGGGTGGGGAAATGTGGGGCCCCCTGGAGAAGCTCCATCATGCTTAATCAGGACTGCAAATGGTGAGGAAAGTGGAACAAGCACTGGAGGGCCACACAGTCCCCTCTCACATTCTAATGCCTGAAGGCTGCAAACTACATACCAAAAAATGAGTGGGTGGGGAAGTCACATTTAAATAAGTTTCTCCAAAAGGCATCTTCTCTTAAAATATGCATATTAAGCTCTATTTGCATAGAGTAAATGTGTGAAAAACTGCACTAAACATTTCAGCTGTGCAAAAGCCAATAAATAACTAAGGGCAGTCTACAGGTAAATCAAGAAGCTGCAGTTCCTATCAGAATTCACAAAGATCAAATTGCTACCCTGAACAGCCTTTTCCAGATAACAAAAACCAATGGGAAAACAATGTCAGGTACGTGGCTTTCTTTTGAAGATAATCCAATAAATATGTATAAAATATTGTCTTTCCCTTCCATTCATGTGCTTTTCCCCACATGGACCAGCATATCCAGCTAGCCAAAATTTGGCTTTGGTCTAGGCATCCATCAATGCAATGGTGCTGACCTGAGTTTCTGGGAGTTGCAGTCCAAGAACACCTGGGTTACCCAAGGTTGGAAACCACTGGGAAATAATTTATTTCAAAACAAACATTCCTATATAAACAGCTTTTAAAACAATTCACTAAAAGTCACTTAGCCATTATAGAGAGCAACTGAAGTCACCAGTACTTACTCTCCATCCACTCTGTGTTTGTGGGATCAGCAGCCCACTTGGCCAAGACACCGTCATCTTTATTCCCTTGATTATCTTCACTTTAAAATAAGCATGCACACACACACAAAGAAAGATAAGTGGTCAAAATAGACACAATCTTAATTAAAAATCTTAATTAAAATAGACTGAAAAAGAAATCTTGCAATGAAATCCTAATTAAGTTTAGGGATAGTTTAGTCCCTATAATGATGGAATAGTATATTGTTTTAAGGCAACTCTCATTTAGTCTCTGGAATTACAGTCACCTGAAATGCCCTTTAGCTTTCATTATATATATATTATATATAAAAATATCTAAGATATATAATGAAAGCTAAAGGGCATTTCAGGTGACTGTAATGCCAGAGACTAAATGAGAATTGCCTCCTATATATATATAGGAGAAAACATATATTCCCCCAACCTATAAAACACAGTTTGACACAGTTGCTTCTCTAAAATTTCCTCTGTTCATATCTGAATGAGAACTGGAGACCAAGACAAACACATTTTGATTTTCAAAACTTAAGCCAACCCCCTCCCTAAATACGTTGGAGATTTTTTCGGGGGGGGGGGGCAGCAGAAATGAAACTAATATGAACTCCAATCATGTACCTAATTTGTATATACAGATTTAAAAATAAGCTTTATATAGGCTCAAATTAACTAGAATTTTTTTACAGACAGTGGCTGAGGGTATGGGGTGGGGGAAATAGTACAGCCCTTGATACAGAAAGGGCCATGCTCCCAACATCCAGCTATGTCCTGGAAGAGAAAAGACTTGGATGTAAAGAAGCTGTGCAGATGCCTCAAGGTATCAGCAACCACATGCCGATCACGATGATTGCCAGATCGCTATGGAACGGCTGCCCTTTTCTCCCCACCATCCAGCACTGCTTGATAGGAAAATCACCTCTGAAATGGCCTTTTTCTCATGTAATACAGATATTACTATTTACAGCCTCCTCATCCTAAAAACGCAAGAGTTGTGTAACCACATTATTAGAACAACCATCTGTAAAATCCAATAAATACATGTCTGATAAAAATCATTAACCAATGAGCAAAAATATTGAATTGACTGAAAATAGAGCCAATCATATTCAGTACAGCATCAACTCACTGCTCATAAAAAAGCTCGAGTGAACTGCTGGGTGTAAAAACTTCAACGTTGATATCAAACATGCCCATCGGAGGAGAGAACTGCACGATCTCAGGACCTCATCCATTATACTTCTCCTAGTAATGCAACACTGCAATGGTCCCTACCTTCCTATCCACGTCTAAGAGCGCACACAGGTTGCCATAGTAAGCAGTGCTAATTCAGAACCTGGTAAAAGATGTGTGCCTCTGCACGTTCATATCAGTCCCATTTTGTCTCAAAAGTCTCATGGGGAGGTGGTGACAAGAGGTCAGAGTGTAACCTGCAGTTTTACTTGTGCATTATTTTAAACTCCTCTCAGGACAAAAGCAGAAACATATTCTCTTTAAGCAATATTTATTTCTGGGCCCCTAGGAAAGACTTTCTCTTCCATATGTGTGCTTGGAAAAACAATAGAAAACAGATGTGAATGGGACCAAGGGGTTTTTTGCTCAAATATGGCCCACATGCATCGCTGCCTGTATGTGTTTGACTAGAAGCCTAAACATAGCAATCCAATTTTGACGGAATTGCCTAACAAATATTTGCCTTTCCTTTTTCCAAAACAAATATTTTGGTTTGGAAGGGAAAGGAAAACACCCCTGGCAACTGAAATGGGGTAATTTCCATCCAGACAGCTTACAAGCTAAACAAACTAAACATGACATAAAGGGAGAGGTCTAAGATGACTCAAAAATGTGAGTCATGATAGAAATTAAATGGATCCATAGCTGCAGGGAATGTAAAGCAAGGCTGATTACAGAGAGACTGAAGAATCAGAAGGAAGAACTAGTTTGGGCAGCTGTTGTAGGCACAGGAAACAACTGCAGAAACCATCAAACAGGGGTAGATAATCTGCAGTCTTCAGCTCTTAACTTCAAATCCCATCAATGTTGAGGAGTAACCTCGTCCTACTCCAGCAGTTTGCTCGGTGGGGAGGAAAAAGAGAAAAGGGAGAAAAGCGGGCAACTGGCCAAGAGAGAGACAGAGAGAAGTTTGAAAAAAGAAAGGGAGATGGCTCTTAACTCTGATCCTAATCATTGAGAGCTCCAGCCTCACAAATTTCCAGTGTGTAGACTATGACAGAGAGAACGTGGCTCTTAATGGGGGGGGGGGAGGTTGCCTACTTCTCTCATAGTGAGAAAACAGAAAATTAAGTGCCATGCTGGATCAAAACATTTAGTTCAGCATTCTGTCTCCATCATGTCCAACCAGATACTTCCAGAAAACCCACAACCATCAACATCTGTCTGACTGCCAATAGGGGTTCTGCCTTCAATTATAAACCAACCAGGTAATAATGAAGATGGCTGCTATCAATGCCCTCACCCATCAGATTCTGTTTACTCTCTACAGAAGAGTTTTCTCACAAATAAATTGCTGTAGATTTTTTACTTACTTGTTCTGAGGCTCCTCTGAACTTTGAGAATTTGAATGGCAATCGTCAGCAACCATGTGAACATTTGCTAAGAAGAAACAGAAGTAGGTGTTCACTCAGCCATGTTAAAACACAACAATTTAAAACATAGTCATTTTGGATGACTATTCATTGGTGTGCTAAGCAAAATGCCTTTGACCAAATATTTATTTATTTATTTATTTATTTATTTATTTATTTATTTATTTATTTATTTATTTATTTATTTATTTATTAGATTTCTATCCCGCCCATCTAGAGCAACGGTCTACTCTAAAGTGCAATTCAGTTTGATTTTTAATTCCTCTGACAATGATAGAGCATTCTGTCTCTTCCTAGTTAGTGTAAGCAGGAAAGGAAAACAGATAGGCCAGCCTGCAGAGTAGAGAATCAGACCTAGAATCAGACCTTTAGCTTATGCACATCCACACCCAGCTACTTCCTAACCACTGCGTTTTACTGAGTCCTGTTGGCAAAAAGCGTAAATACACAAAATATGATACAGCCGTAGGCTAGGGGTAAAGAACACACCCAAGACTGGAAAGTATTGGTTGCAGTTAAGGGAAAAATAATAAACTGAAAATTGAAAGGATTATTCCTTCTCTTTTCCGGTATACAAGTGGCTTGTGTCTGAGTTAAAACTGGCATGCCCGAACATCAACAGCCAGATGTGTCAAAGTCTGGAATCCTATTGGCATAGTATGTGTAAGGCCTATGTAATTTGTCATGGCTAATTGTGGCTAACTGACAGGATGCTTGGCTGCATCTGACTTGTGCAATCAAGTACATGACCAGACATGCAACTCAGACACACTCTGCACATTGTACAGTATTATGGATGCTCAATTCTACTGTACGACAGGGAACCATGGACACATAGGCAGCTGTAAAAAAGATAGAACCATTCAAAAAGCTGAATTCACTGCAGGATGTCAAGAATTTCTTGAGCTGAAGGGTGATCAACAAGAAGTGTTGCAGTGCACGAATAAAGAACAGGAAATCATAAAACAAAACAAATCCAAAGGAGAAAAGTACACATTATTACAGATAATCATTCAAGACCAAATAAATGGGAAAAGAAAGAACAAAAAGGAGAAAAACTTATTGGATTAAGATGCAGGAAGAGCGCTTTGGACGCAACACAATTTCATTGCTTAGAACAGTGGTTCTCAACCTTGGGTTCCCAGATATTCTATGACTAAAACTCTCAGAAGCTGTGCTGGCCAGGAAGCCTGGGAGCTGTAGTCCAAGAACATGTATAGACCCAAGATTGGGAATTGTTAGCTTAGAGCTACCCCATTCAAAGTCAGTATAGCCATGATAATGTCCAACCTCCAGCAGAACAATGAGAACAAGTGAAGACAGTACAACTGGTCCAGAAAAATTAACTCATGGAATGTAGCCGTAAAAGATAAACGGTGATCCAGTAAGCTGTGAACAAAGCTTTGGATTGCACATAATCACTCGCATGTAAGATATCAAGAAATGAGAGGGAATACTGACAAGAGGAAAAAAACCGTTTGCCTCTTCCCTTTCTTTTTTAAATACTGTATATATATTCATAGATTGGGGTGAAGGAATGTGCAGGTCTTCAGATGCTGCTGGATTTCAGCTACCATATGCCCTTACTAGCCCAATCAGATGTTGAAGGAGTTCCAGTCCAAACAACTCCGGAAAGCAGCACATTCCCCATTCCTGTCACACTGTATATGACTCATGATTATATTTCACAAACAATATATTCCATAAATACTTTATCCAAGGGATAAGGAAACAAAACACCTGTTCACAATGGTGATGACCGCAGCAGCAACAGAACATGCATTTTTTGGTAATGATTTTATTGACCATTTTAAATACAATATTTGTTCAAGTACAGTGGTGCCCCACATAGTGACGATAATCTGTGCCGAAAAAATCGTCGCTATACATATTCGTCGCTATGCGGAACAAAAAAGCCCATAGGAATGCATTAAAACACGTTTAATGTGTTCCTATGGGCAAAAAACTCACCGTTATGCGGAAATCCTCCATACGGCCGCCATTTTCACTGCCCGATAAGCGAGGAAAGGGCGCGAAAACACTGCAGGTGGCCATTTTTTTCCCGGCGGCCATTTTGGAACCGCCAATCAGCTGTTAGAAAAAAATCGCTATGCGAAAATCGGTAAGTGAAACAGCTTACCGATCGTCGCAAAGCGATGTTTTCCCATTTAAATCGTTATGCAATCGCTTTTGCGATCGCAAAAAACATCGCTATGCGGATTCATCGTTAAACGAATTGCTCGTTAAGCGAGGCACCACTGTATTTTACAAGATCCGCACATTTGCTGTTTTCAGGTTTTAAATATTGTCTTTTTAATGATGAAAGCCGCCTCGGGTCCTTTTTATGGAGAAAGGTGAGGAAATGAATGAATGAATGAATGAATGAATGAATGAATAGCTGCCGATTAAAGGCTTCTTGTGGGGACATTGAGGGGCATATGACTTCACTGCTTTGTGTACGAGACATTTGTACCATAACACCTTTAATCAACAGTGATTGACCGCTCCTGATGACATTAACAAGACTTCAGTCAAAGTATTACTTCTGATACAGCAAAAATTCTCCTGATTTTATTATGGGGCAGGAAGAAATAATTATTAAGTGTTAAAACACTGCTTCGAAATATACTGTAGGGTGGAATGGCATTTCCAAATATAGAAATATCTTATTAAGCTACCATATTGCAACACTTCAGGGCTTGGTTTAAGGAAGGCAATCTGACTAATTTAGAACAAGAAAGACTCAAAAGAAAAAGAAAAAATCATTTTGTATCATAGAAGGAAGGATCCTTGCATTAAGGACTTCTTTAAAAACTGGCAACAATCTAAAACTAGTTGTAGTTCAGGTTTTAATATTAGATAATATTATACTCTGGGAAGAAGCAAGATTAGCAACTTTGGAGAGCCACTTAAGAATGCACTACTAAAAACTTGTTTTTGGTTTCAACATCAAACCCTTGACAAATACAGCTCCTTCAGTATCTGCATGTATAACAGAAGACACTTATTCAGAAAATATGGCTGTCTACAAGACTGAACAGATTTTTTTTAAAAAAAGCCTTTTATGAATGATCCAAGAATACAGGGTAACTAACACAAGCTACTAGGGAAATGGGAACAAACTTATAGTAACTATCAGACTAAATGCGAAATCAACTTTAGGGACTAAGAGCATCATACAGTTGGAAATGGTTTTGCAAACATACACCTGAAATCCTGTTACACAACTCTGCCAGGTGTAAATAGTGATAACATCACCATCTGGTGACAGTAACCTTTTTAAATTTTAATTTTAAACTTCCTGTCCCTTCCTTCAAGGTCCAAGGCTCCTTAGGAATTGCTTTTGCCTTGGGGAAGTATTTGGGAGCTTTAAGATGGGTGGGTGGGGACCTTTTAATATAGGAAAATCACCACCACACTGTGATTTTCTAATATTAAAGGCTCCCCATCCCCTTCCACCTCTAGAGAGCAAGGGGATGTTTTAGATTAAAATAAGATTAACATTGCCGAGTAAAGCCATCATCACCATTTACATGAAATCGTGCAAACTGGGTTTCAGCCATTCTGTCCGAACTTGAGAGAGTTTATATAAATTACAGTGTAAGTGGTATTCTCCTTCATAATGGCTGGGGGGGTGAGGAACTATCTAATAATTACCAATAATAATTGCTGGTAACACAGGGTAGCAGGTGTGGACATTTTACCATACATTCTGATCTTGTTCATAGAAAAAGAAATGTTGCATTTCTAAGCTGAAGGAAACTGGACATATAAGAGGCCATGGTTTGCCATTTGATGCCTTAAAAGAGCCTGCAGCACCAGAATACATAATATTCATTGTAGATTGATTAACTCCAGTATAAATGTGTTTTTATAATAACTGGAAAAAAATTATTCCCCTTACAAAGATGGAATGGTTACACAGAATATGAGACATGGAATATATGATCAAGTTAAAGTTCAGAAAGTGAGACAAGAAATATACTACTGGAATGATGAGGTCTGAGATTAAATTAACCGATACATGTTTCCGAGTGTAATGTGACAAAAATTGAAATACCAGAATGAAAAATAAACAAATTACTGAAAACAATACAAAGCTAAGCAAAAGACAATTGTTTGCAAATATTCTGTTTTGAATTATTTCTCCCATGCTTGCAAGTATCTGCACCTCACATCAGTTGTGTTTCCCAGACACATATGTATCTATTTGAGAAGGCAGGACTCTTATTTCCATCTATATGCACTGTACAGTTTTACCAATGTCTTCAAAAGTGTTCCATAAAAGGTTTGGTCGAAACATGGAGGTGTTAAGAGGGGCCTCTCCTCTTTGTTGCAACCTATAGACTAGATCTTTAAAAAAAAATCTAGTGAACTGCATAACTGGTTAACAAAATGGTCACAGTTTATCTTCTTCACACTTTGTTTTTTGGATGGTTCTCTCCGTTGTATCTTTCCCTCCCTCCTCACCCCCTACTGTTATGTATGTTGTTTACTTCACGTTTAATGTTATATGTGACTCTAATTTTTTACAGTAAAAGAATGGAACAACATACCCTCTAATTTTCAGGCCCGCTGGGCAGGGCTCTGCCTCTCTCGTGCGGGATGTCGCCCCTGTGCGAGTGCGCAACTCCACTCCCCCTGCGCACAGGGTTCCATCATGACTGGAACCCAAAGCAATCGCTGTGTGGAGGAGGAAGACAGCTGTGTACAGGGAGGCAGAGATGCGCATGCACACACACAGCTTAGAGAGAACCTTAGAATGGAACATTCATTTTCAAAAGTAAATAAATCATGGAACAAACATAAATTACCTTCTTCATCCACAGAGATAGTGCGTATTATAACCGGACTGGAGTACGCTGGCAATATCAACGGTAAATTGGATGGTACAGCATAGCCGCAGGGCACAGGAACAGAATATCCAGTTGAGGGGGTCGGGCTTATACTTCCATCTTGTGAACTTGGTTCTGGTGATAATGAGGGCTCCTTTTCTTGCATCGGTGAAATCGTTATAACTGAATATGGGTTTACTCTTGGTAGTACCCCGCCTGCACTGGCTTCGGCTCTCTGTGTTTTCTCTGTCCCATCAGCATTTTCTAAATCTCCAGTCCCTTGAATGTAAGGCAATTTATAAAATGTCAGAATGAAGGAAAAACATACGGTATGTTGCTTTGCAGAAAACCTATGCAATGCTAACTCACACGTACTCTAAGCTCCTAAAATCCATACTGCACATTTGAAAATAGAGAAAACAATTCTAAAACATGTCTGTTTTGAAGTGTTGCCTTGGTTGCAAATTACTGTTAGTGCAAACTACGGTTTGACATGATGCCTGAATTCAGCAGTATACTAAACAAGGCCTTTTGAGATCATTTTGTCCAATTCCTCCCTGACAATACTTACCCATTGCCCTGTGTTGAAAGGCTTTCCATTGATGTCCTTCTGCTATCGCTTCCACATACTCATTTCTTAAGATCAAAGGCAAGCATTTTTGTTGACAGCATGGGAGAACTTTACTCAAATTATAAAATATTACAGAGCATTCTATAATAGATGATGGAGGTATTACTTCACATATATTGCAAGAATCAAACATTTTAAGGCTGTAATCTATGCCCATTTACATCAGAGTAAATCCCACAGAACTCAACTGAATGTACTTCTAAATAAATATACACAGAAGCACTTGGGTCAGATCTACATGTTCCTTTTAATCCTTCCTTGATCCTCAAGTCACTCCTGATGTCTGATGTGCCCCTTCAGATCCAACCTCGATCAAAACTGACTACAGATTCAGAAAGGATTAAAAGGATTGTGTAGATCTAGTCTGTATCTTTAAGCAGATTTTTTTAAAATGCCGCGCAGTATCATATATACTTACTTATCTTTTGCATCGTATCAAAGTCCTACCTGTAAAGGTAATCATTCGGGGAAGAAATAAATGTGTTGTGTGTGGAGGCAGAGACTGGAATTGTATCTGCTGGCTCTCAGGCATCCCTGTCTTGATATGCTGAAAGTGTCATTTGCACAAGTGCACACACGTCAGCTCCCAATATACCATATGCTACCTGTACCATTCCCACTATTTACAGAACATGGATCATGTGCAGGCTCCTGTAGAAGTGATGCCTTGAATCTGTGGTGTGATGGGCAGGGCACATTGGCAGAGCTGAGGATACTTAATGTTGTAGTCAGGACACTTACTTGGAGATTGTGTTTCTGCAACACCAGTTTTAGGTATGGCTTGATCCTTTATGGAACTCACAATGGGGACTTCATGGTGAGAAACAAATAAAATGCAGCAATGATTTTTAAGAATGGATATACACTATGTACCTGTAGAGCCCAACTCTCCCTGTTCTTCATTAGTTTTAGACTCAGAATTAGGTGGCAAAATAGTTTGTCGGTCTGCTTCTGGTATCTCATCTCCACTGTCAAAGTCAAACTGTTCTCCCTCTTCTTCATCATCATCACCATTTGCAGCAGTGGCTGTTAATTCGGTCTCTAAAACTAAAAACAAAAACAAATAAAATAAAATAAACCCACTGCCAACAATGAGGAAATCAATGAACAGTCAGTCTCCTAACAAACACTCAAGAGGCAGGACTGCAGTACCTAACCCACACACTCATCTACAGGTAAATTTCCAAACGCCTCATACATATCTATGATTTAGTCACAAAAGTACTGAATTCAGCAATCTGACAGCACCTTTCAAAATTAAAACAGGCACCTTTATACCTTCATCACTGAGGAGAGAGTTGTGGAAATATGCAGAAAGTGTTGAGTGAAATCTTCAAAGACAGAATATAAAACCATTGATCGATGAGTACAGGTTTCTTTTTCTTTAACCTTCCTCTCATAAATTCCATTGAGAAAAAGAGGAGCGTTAACAAAGGTTTTTGTTCAGAAGGTAAAGTTGCAATGCTTATTCCTTCCACTGTATCATAAAGTACCAACTCCACAAGGTTTAGAAACTCTTTAGTCTCTGATCCTATCCTGGTTCTCTGCCTCTTTCCTTGTTCTTCCTCTCCATACAGATCTTCCACTTTCTTGCTGGTCTTTCCCCCCCCCCCCCCATCATTTTGTGCTCACTCTTTTCCCTAACTTTTTCAAACGTCCAGGGGCAGCAGAAGGCATAAAATGTAGCTGCCCAGAGTCCCATGGAGAAATGAAGATTTTTGGCCTGCCTCAAACATTACCTGTAGTGGTTGATTATCTAGTAAATAAATATGGTTTTGCTTTACTTTCATCTTTACTTAACCACAATTCATTAATCAAATTTTAAAACAAAATAATCCTGAAATGAACACTTTTACCACACACACCAAGTCTTATGTATTTAGGTTATGGTGGAACAGACGTGCATGTTTTTGCCATAAACACATTTTAAAAGACACACGTGTGTGTCTTCCACCCCAAATTAACCAAAATGATTTAGAGTCCTCTTAGTAGATACTGTGTTTCTTCTGGAAAAGGGGCTCAAGTCTCTGATTATGCCCAGCGATATGATTTGGACATCTTTAAGGATTTTCCATAGGATTCTGCTACAAGCCTGTAACTAATGTGTCCAGGAAGGCAGAAGTACAACCATTATCATGGTATCATATGCACAGTTACGAATGTTAAAGGAGTATCAAAAGAGTGTGGAAAAATCTGTTTTGCTATGTTTAGTTTTATTTTAAATTCATATACAGACACGGACAGAACTTGTGGCCTCAAAATTAGTTGTCTGAATGACAACTAATTTCTTCTCTAAAGACATCCTTAGGTGGAAAGACAGCTCCTCCTTAACTGAGGTTGCATTTGCCAATGGAATTCACGATTGAGCATTAACCTTTCCCTTTCTACCAAGTGCTCAGAGTTGTTTTACTTAACTACACTGAAGTTTGGACAAGGATTCAACTTTTGTTTTGTAATGGATAAACAAAACTATTCTTGTGTGCTTATCTCCTATGAAAACTTTTAGGTTTTTGTTTACCTTAATAATTCTTATGTCTAATCTTGCTACTGAGAAATGTGCACGCTGAGGGAAAACAAGGTATTTGGTGTGAACTTTGGGTTCATGAAGAAAAAAAGAGGAAAAGAGGAAATCAATGAAGAAATAGTTGACAGATAAAGACATGTGAAAAAGAAAATACAGTGGTGCCTTGCATAGCGAGCGCCCCGCTTAACAACGAATCCGCATAGTGATGCGGATTTTGCGATTGCAAAAGCGATAGCATTGCAATGTTTTAGGTGGTCGAAAATCGCATTGCGATGATCGGTAAGCGTTTCACTTACCGATCTTCACATTGCGATGTTTCAGAAACAGCTGATCGGCGGTTCCAAAATGGCCGCCGGATCAACAAAATGGCTGCCTGCAGCGTTTTCACGCCGATTCCCCGCTTACCGAGGTGGCGAAAATGGCGGCCCTATGGAGGATTCCCGCTTTTCGGTGAGTTTATCCCACATAGGAACGCATTAAACAGAGTTTAATGCGTTCCTATGGGGTTTTTATTTCCGTATAGGGACATTTCCGGATAGCGACAATATATCCAGAACAGATTATTGTCGCTATCCGGCGCACCACTGTACACCCTCTTTGAATTTCATGGTTTTGTGTATAAGGACATAATAAAAATCATCTGGTCCTTAGAAATGTACCTGAAAATTAGGTAAAGGCAACCTCAGATGAACAACAACACATGACATATTACACTGTGCCATGATTTATTTAACAAAAATAAAGCCAAAATGGAGAAGCCATGTGTGAAAAACTAAGCACGTTCTTACTGCTTCCATGGGAATTAAGAAGCTATGAAGCAGCCGGGTGATGTTAACCAAATGCCCTTGAGAAACTGATTATCAGCAAGTGTGACCACCTCTATAAAAATTGAAGCTTTAGCAGTTTGCTGGGCCGGAGCTTTCAGGTGTGTGTTAACACAGTATCAAGGAGGAAATGCATCAGTACTGATCGTAGAGAAACAATTGTTGCTGCCCATCAAACTGGGAAGGGTTATAAGACCATTTCCAAACAATTTAAAGTCTTCTACAGTGATGAAGACTATTTACAAGTGGGAAACATTCAAGATAGTTGCCAATCTTCTCAGGAGTGGACATCCAAGCAAATTCACCCCAAGGTCAGACTGTGCAATACTCAGAGAAAGTGAAAAACATCCCAGAGTTACATCTCAGACTCTACAGGTCTCAGTGAGCATGTTAAATGTTAAAGTTCATGACAGTACAATTAGAAAAAAAAACTGAACAATTACGTTTGGTTTGGAAGGGCTGCCAAGAGAAAGCTTCTTCTCTCTAAAAAGAACATGGCAGCACAGCTTAAGTTTGCGAAGTTGTATTTGGACAAACCACAACACTTCTGGAATAATGTCCTTTGGACAGACGAGGCCAAAGTCAGCTGTTTGGCCATAATGCACAGAGCTACATTTGGCAAAAACCAAACACAGCATACAGTGGACCCTCGACTTACAGACTGCTCCACTTACACACTTTTAGAGTTACAGACTTCTCTGGCTGCAAAAATTTAGGTTCGACTTGCAGCCAGAGAATCGACCTACAGACCAGAAAAAAAATGGAACAAAAACGTCCGGTTACAGATTAATTAGTTTTCAATGCATTGTAGGTCAATGAAGCCTCAACCTACAGACTTTCCAACCTGCAACCACCATTCCAATATGGATTAATTCCGTAAGTTGAGGGTCCACTGTATCAGCACAAACACCACATACCAACTGTCAAGCATGGTGGCGAAGAGTTGATGATTTGGGCTTGTTATGCTGCCACGAGACCTGGCATCTTACTTTCACTGAGTGTGAGACAGAAGGCGAGAGGGATATCCCGCTCGCTGGAGAGCCATCCCTCTCCCACAAAGAGGATGAGAGACCCCAGCCAGCACCAGAGCCTGAGGTGGAAGCTTAGCAGGGGACAGAAACAGAGGAGCTGACTGGAGAGATACGGGGTGTAAGGATGAGAGAGGTTCAGGAGGAAAAAGCGGAAAAACAGAGGAAAAAGAACGTGGAGTTTGAGGCAGGAACAGGTGAGGTAAAAAGGAAAGAGAGTCAGTTGCCACCCGGTTGGGAATGGGTGTGGATGGAGGATCCCTGGATAGGATTATGGGAGAGGCTAAGAGTTCCTAAGGAGGAGGCAGATTACAGAAGGAGAAGGGAGATTCCCCCCAAACCCACTTATTGGGGAGAAGCTGAGGCTAGAGAGTGGAGGTTAAGAGAAGAGCAAGAAAGAGTTGAGAGAGAAAGGAGAAAGAGGCTAGAATGGAGAATAAGAGATACGAAGAACTACTACAGAGAGGACCCTGGGAGGATCAAGACCCCGAGGGATGAACCCTCTGGAATGGCGATCGGGAGGACAAGACCATGCCCTTGCTGGATGGTTCGACGGGGCAGACCTGAAAAGGCCATTCCAATTGGAACGGATTGCCGTCCTTAAGCGAAAATCGCCATAGGAAACATCGTTGAGTGAAACCCGGTTCCCCAATAGAAATGCATTGAAGCCGACTCAATGCATTTCAATGGCTTTGTGAAGTCCTTTTTCGCTCCTGTAAAAGTGTCTTACAATGTTTGGAACCTGTTTTAAATGCTTGCAATCATTAGCCCACCTCCTGAACCCTATGCAAACTTAATTTGGTGTTGTTCTGAGCCGTCGTTAATTTTTGGTGAAGTTTTTTATTCAAAGGCTTTCAATGGAGAATAAAAAACGTCACCAAAAATTAACGACAACTCAGAACAACACCAAATTGAGTTTGCATAGGGTTCAGGAGATGGGCTAACAATTGCAACCATTTAAAACAGGTTTCAAACATTTTAAGACACTTTTACAGGAGCGAAAAAGGGACATTGTTAAGTGAAATTCCCCCATAGAGAACATCGTTAAACGATGGGGGGAAATTCCTCAAAGAAACCCATTGCTGTGTGAATTCGTCGTTGTATGAAGCAATCATTGTGCGAGGCACCACTGTACTTCAAGTTATTGCCGCTAAAGGTGTTTCTACAAGCTACTGAATCATAGTGTACTTAGTTTTTCACACATGGCTTCTCCATTTTGGCTTTATTTTTGTAAAATAAATCATGACACAGTGTAATATGCCATGGGCTGTTGTTCATCTGAGGTTGTATGTACCTAATTTTCAGACCTGCTAAGGACCATATGATTTTTATTATGCCCTGATATGTAAAACCATAGGATTCAAAGAGAGTGTACTTTCTTTTTCACATGACTGTAGCCCTTGTGACTGCCAAGGAACCTCTGTTTGTTAAAAAGCAGTTTCTGCTTTAGAAGGAAAAGCAAACCTGTTAACTACAGGATGTCTTTATCCTGTTTACTGAAGTTCAAGGAAATTAGTTTGGGAATTAATACAATTTTGTCCTTTCAACAGTGAGTGGGTGGAATATGTTTTTGTTCCTAACAGCAATATGGGAGGAAGGAGAAAGAACCCAAAGCAAGCAGTTCTTGATTGGAATGTTCACTCTTGGAATTCCTTGACTCTGCAGAACAACCACAGAGAGTGGCAGGTGATCTTCATGAATTAGTATGAGCAGGCATTATTTAGTGAACCATCCGTGAAAATTTAAAGGGTGGAATGTGACTTTGGTGGAAACTGACCCAAAGTATTTTTCATGTCACTGCTCAATATGGGCAAGAAGAATTTATGTCCCTTGTTATCACACATTCTTATGGGCTATTCTCTTAGATCAATTTTATGTTAAAGGCATTTGCGTTACACCTCGATGAGAAGGCAGCATTCTCAGAAGTTCTGATGAAGGGCAATCTATTCAACTTTTTGTAATTTTTTTCCTCTGCTGCTTTTACCGGTGCTTACCATGGAAACCCAGGTGCCTATTTCCATCTCAGGCAGATTGCTCAGTTGTGTCCCTATCTTGATGTTGGGGCGCTCACCACTCTGGTCCATGCGTTTGTAGTCTCGAGATTAGACTACTGTAATGTGCTCTACGTGGGGCTACCTTTGAGATTGATGTGGAAGCTTCCAATGGTGCAGAATGCAGCGGCCAGATTTCTAAGCATATTTCCCCCACTCTGGCTGCCCTGCACTGGCTGCCCATTTGCTTCCGCATTGATTTTGAAGTGTTTAATGATGACGTATAAAGCCCTAAATGGTTTAGGACCTCGATATCTAGCGGAACGCCTCCTCCCACCTTGATCTACCCAAATCACTTGTTCTAGCCAGGATGGGCGGCTGGAGAGGCCTAATGCTGAGGGAGGTCCATAGAGAAAGAACAAGAAACAGGCCTTCTCGGCAGTGGCCCCTCGCCTCTGAAATAGTCTGCCCACAGAGATCTGCTTGGCTTCTTTGCTGGGTGTTTTTAACAGAAAACTTGGCTCTTTAGGCAGGCTTTCCCTCCCGTCATCACCTAATGACTTTGCCATTTGGAATTATACTGTCACTGTTGTTTTTATTTTATTATATTGCTTTTACCTTTATGTCTTATTGTTAGCCGCCCAGAGTAGACTTCAGTCTAGATGGGTGGGGTATAAATCAAATCAAATCAAATCAATAAATAAATAACCATTTCAGCATGGGTTTGAGTCTTCTTTGAAATGTTGGGGGCTACAACCCTATGGGGATGTGGTGGCGCTGCAGGTTAAACCGCAGAAGCCTCTGTGCTGCAAGGTCAGAAGACCAGCAGTCGTAACTTCGAATCCACGCGACGGAGTGAGCCCCCATCGCTTGTCCCAGCTCCTGCCAACCTAGCAGTTCGAAAGCATGTAGAAATGCGAGGAGATACTGTAAATAGGTACCACCACAGTGGGAAGGTAACGGCGTTCCGCGTCTAGTCGCGCTGGCCACATGACCACGGAAACTGTTTTCGGACAAACACTGGCTCTGTGACTTGGAAATGGGGATGAGCACTGCGCCCTAAAGTCGGACACAACTGGACTAAATGTCAAGGGGAACCTTTACCTTTTTATGTACACACTAACTGGCTAGTCCCCCCACCGCACTCACCATCAGATTAATCTCTAAACTACTGAGTTAAAAGGCACTGCTTGGTATTCCTGTTGAATTATTTTGTTTTTCTTGAAGCAACAAAGAGGCCATGCTATTCCAGCCTCAGCTTAAGCAACATCTTGAACCTCTTTGGAAATCATTGTCCTAGCATGACTGCTTTTGCATTAAAAGCCCTGCGGTGTTATTTCTCCAGAGAAAGTGAGGCACATGGGATATTTTGGTATGGGACTTCCTAGAGGCTAGCAGAACAATGAACACTGAATGCAAACCAAGGCTTATCCTTCCCATACTTGTAGTGTGTGTATTATTTGTAAAAAAAAATCAGGCCTCCCTGCTAACCATCCCAGGTCTTACAGAGATGCTCTGGAGAACAGGCAGACAGTCTGGAGGCTCTGAACTGCTAGTTTAAGCTCACAAGAAGCTGATTATACTCATGCTAGAAAAACACTGGGCATATCTTAAGTGGCAGAGGTGTAATTTACTCAGAAGAACACTGGCATCTCAAGGTTACATCTCCTTGGAGTTTAAGTTGCATGGATTATCAAGCAAGGTTCCAGTCTAAGAACTTGCTTCCTTGGCTACTGTGGTCTGAGTTGGCGGCCCAAAGGAAGTGGGATTAAAAGACAGGTGTAAAGGGAAGTAAAGGGAGAAAACTTCCCAGGGGGAAAAAAACATTTATTTAAAGTGAAAAACTGGTGTATCAAGCTTAGCAAAACGAGGTTACAGGAATGTGTTACTGAATGACTTTTATATAACATACTACAAGGAGCCCCAGGTTCCAGCACTATACATCATCTTGCTGAACTTGATCGCTGATGATTAACACCCACTGCCAAATCACACCACTGCTGATGAAGACCACTGCCTGCATCTCAATTATCTCGAACACTACAATGCCAACTAGCCCATGCATACCTGTTGAGCCACCTCATCCCCTGGCCAAAAAGTGACTTTACCAGTCCCAAGACCCAAGTACAGTGGTGCCTCGCATAGTGAGTGCCCCGTTTAACGACGAATCCGCATAGGTGGCCAAAAATGCATTGCGATGATCGGTAAGCGTTTCGCTTACCGATCTTCGCATTGCGATGTTTCAGAAACAGCTGATCGGTGGTTCCAAAATGGCCGCCGGATCAACAAAATAGCCGCCCACAGCGTTTTCGCACCGATTCCTCGCTTACCGAGGCGGCGAAAATGGCAGCCCTATGGAGGATTCCCGCTTAGCGGTGAGTTTATCCCCCATAGGAACGCATTAAATGGAGTTTAATGCGTTCCTATGGGGTTTTTATTTCCCTATAGCAACGTTTCCGGATAGCGACAATATATCCGAAATGGATTATTGTCGCTATCCGGGGCACCACTGTATCCTTTACTGATGCATAATCTGGGGCTGAAAGAACAACCACATGGAAGAAGTTCTGAAGTGCAACTGCAATGCTGAAACTGAACCCCAATGCACCTGTACTGTGAGAACATATGGCTCAGATAGTAAAGAAGGAAGCCTGAACCAGCAAATGTCCTCCATCTACAATGGTGTGTGTGTCAGATCTAGCCTACGCACCTCCATCCAGGCCCTCTGAGAGCTCAGATGAGGCCTGGGCCATTTTACATTGTAAGGCCCTCTCACTGTTTGGAAAGAGGGGTAAAAATATTTTAACATGGAAAATGTTAACATAAAAAAACAGCAAAACATGGTGAGTTTCCATGGTCAGGTGGGGATTCAAATCCAGGCTTCCTGAGTCCTAGTCCATCACTCTAACCACTGCAACATGCTAGGTATCTCTAGCTAGACCAGTTATATATATGCAGACCTCACCTTGCGGGTGGCAAGGTGTGTCACTTCTGCCAAGGGTCCATGGCTTTATGGCATTATATATAAAGCCATAGACCCTTGGTAGAAATGACACACCTTGCCACCCGCAAGGTGAGGTTTGGGCCAAATGGCCCTGCTGTCTTCACTTCCCATAAGGCCTGTGTCTACTACATAGCTGTGGACTATCGACAGATGAATCAGTTCTAGACAGATAGGCAATTTTACAGGCTTTGGACTAATGTGAGAATTTGGGAAACTGATTATAAAACCAATCCTAGAATAAAGCAGGGATAACTTTAGAATCAGATAGCCTACCAAGACTCCTAAGAACTGTTACATCAGGCAAGTTGGGGTCCCAAGAATTATGCTCTTCCAACTGCTCTCTATCCTTGATGCCATAAAAAAAGCTAACTAATATCTTGTGTGCCCTAAGTGGATTAGTCAAGGCCTATGAAGAGAAATTACAAAGCCTGGGAAACTGCCACACTAAAAATGTCATAGTGTGCCTTTCCTGCCTAAAGAAGAAGTGTTTCTTTGGTTCTTAAATAAACCAAAGCCACCAGAGGTGGAAATATTAGAATCAGGAATCTCCCTTGATGGTGCTGAAAGGTTCTACAGTGGGGTCTCTACTTAAGAACTTAATCCGTATTGGAAGGTGGTTCTCAAGTTGAAAAGTTCTTATGTTGAATCTGCATTTCCCATAGGAATGCATTGAAAACCATTTAATCCGTATTTGCTCTTTTCCGTCCATAGAAACTACAGTGGAACATCTACTTAAGAACTTAATCCGTTTTGGAATGGTGTTCTTAAGTTGAAATGCTCTTAAGTTGAAGCAAAATTTCCCATAGGAATGGACTGAAAACCAATTAATCCATTCTGGCTGTTTTTTTGTTATGTAGAGGTGCGTTCGTACATTAACCAAAGCTGGTTAATATGTACTCTACCACTAGGGGAAGAATTTTTTTTAAACCTAAGATGACCTAAGGTTAAAAAAAGAGCATGAAAGGTTTTTTTTCCTGTTCTTATCTTGGATTTCTGTTCTCAAGTAGAAGCAAAATTTAGCAAATGGAGCTGTTCTTAAGTTGGATTGTTCTTAAGTAGGGACGTTCTTAAGTAGAGACCCCACTGTAGTTAAGTAGTATTAATTAGTTCTAACTTAGGCCAATTTCTACGTACATTATGCATCATATCAAGTATTATGTTAACATTTAAAGTTTGAAATTGTTTATTGTTTTATTTCTTGTGTTTTATTTCCCATTCTTTAATGAAAATACTTTAAAAGAAACTGAAAAGAACAGAGCATTGTTCATGGTTCGTGAAGTTCCTGTAGGAGGATTAGAATTTATTGGTAACACCTTCTCTTTTACTATTACAAATGGGTCAAATTCATGCAACATGTTGGCCTAACTATCTATATTGTGAAGATGCTGTATTTTAATATTGGGCTTTCACTTTGTTGTTTTGTGTTCCATACTAAATATGTTACTTATTTCTTACTTTTAGATAGCTTCTTATCATTACATTTTTAAAGCAAAGGATCATTCAATATAAAGTCTAATAATGAAAACATTTCTTTTACATATGCAACCAATCAATTCACTAATTCAGTCAAGTTTTAAAACCTGAATCACTCAGTCCTGAATAGGCAACACTGCTAGAATGTGTTTATAGAATCTAGCCAGCAAATCAAAAAGACCAAATCTAATCATTCCAAGTACAGTGGTGCCTTGACTTACGAACTTAATTGGTTCAGGAAGATGGGCGTAAGTCAAAATGGTCGTAAATCGAAGCACCATTTCCCATTGAAATGCATTGAAATGCAATTAATCCATTCCGGCCAAAGAAAAAAATCACCAAAAAAATCACTGCAAGACTCATTGGAAATGCGATTAATCCCTTCTGGCCGAAGGGGGATGGAGAAGAAAAGCAATCTAGTGTGCAAGACCCAACAGAAATGCACAGAAAACAAAGGGCCCAGCTCGGAAATGCACAGAGAACAAAAGATGCAGTTCGAAAATGCACAGAAAACAAAGGAACCAAGTCGGAAATGCACAGAGAACAAAGGATGCAGGTCGGAAATGCACAGAAAACAAAAGGACCAGGTCCAAAATGAAAAGAGAACAAAGGAAAAACAAGGGAAGCATGCAAGGCCCATCGGAAATGGGGGAAAAGCAACAAAACCCTCCAAGACCCATCAGAAATCAGGGGGAAGAAAAAAATTAACAAACACCCCAAGACCCATCACAGCACAGAAACATAACTCCCCCCCAGCCCAAAACCACACTGCAAAAACACCCGGGACAGTTTTTTAAAAGCAGAAAACAGCACTTTACCTTACCAGGCAGCCTTCTCTGATGACACTCTCTCTAACTGCTGGGGTGAAACAGCTACAAAGAAGCAGCCTCGTCACCATCTACAGTTAGAAATTTGAATTTCCCGCCTTTTCCCCCTGCCTTCTTCTGTTCATAAGTGGAAACTCCGGTCACAAGTAGAAACAAAATTTTGCAGCCGGGGTAGGGTTGCCAGGTACATGGGCACGAAAAGGAGGACATAGAAAGCCAAAAAGGAGGACAAAGGAGGATGTATTGGGGGAGCGGGCTCTGTGCATGGGGTGGGGTGGGGGCGTGTTGCTTTTGGAATTAGGTATTGGGGAGAATAGCTGCCAAGGCCACTCTGGGCAGTTTATAAAAACAGAATTAAACAGTAACATAAAAAACAAAATAATCAGCAACAATCAAACAAAATATAAGAGCTACTAAAATAAAGTACACCAAGAAATCACATTAATGAAAGCATAATAAAAGTGAAATAAAAAGTTTAAAAAGTTGTGTGACAGATTTGAAACACTTTATAAAAACCAGGAAAAAAACAGAAGGCGTGGATTTCTCTCTGCTTGAGAAATGCAAAGGGTGGAGAAAATGGATCTGCAGACACACACACACACAAAGCCATTTTCTCCACCCTTTGCAATTTCTCAAGCTGAGAGAAATCCACTTGTGTGGGTGTGTATGTTCCAGCTCCCACAAGCATAGGGGATAACTCTGCACATGAAATCCTCCTCAAACAACATATCAACAGAGAAGAACTTTCAGATAAATTCTCATCGGCAAGATTCAAAATTCCTCTGCTGGGCCTATGAGGTGATGAAGGTGTGTATGCTTTGTCTTTCAAATGTATGACCATCTCTGTGGCAGGTGGCAGCCCCCCCCCCCCCCGTAACTTCCTACAATTCAGTCAAAGCTCAAGGCTGGAGGGAAGACAGCATAAAGTAACGAATTCCCTGGGGCCTTTTTGGATCAGAAGTTTCCATAGCTGGGGAAGTTGCAGAACGAGTAAGTGATGAGAAATTGAAAGAAAAAAATTACACCATTCCTTATCCTCTTACAGTGTTATGGTAAGCTCAAAGATGAAACCAAAAGAAAGGCAGAAAAATGGAACTCTCTTCCACAGAATAAAAATTTTGGAAAACTGGAAGACATTGGCACAGCATCAGGTTCACCTTTTTCATGCATCTGAGCACAATACTGTTGGACTTCATACTTGGGCTTACAGGAAAGAAGTCATATTATAAACATATTTACATAAGAGAGGAAATATCTACAATAGCACCTTTAAAATACAACATTTGGAACACCTTGAAAAGGTAGTGACTCGCAAAGAATGAGACATGATGAATCAAGCTTTTCCTGGAGGTATTTTCTGAGCACACTCACACCTCTCCTGTCCGTTTCCACCCGGTTTCTCTCTGGCACCGTCCTTTTTACTTTATTCAGCTCAGGCTGAAGCAATAAACAAGCTTCATGAAGCCACTCCTCCCTCTCTCTCACAAGCCGGGGATTGATTGCCCCGGGCTGTAGCAGACCTAAACAATTAAGCCGGTTTATCTCCGATCTCATATCTGAAAGAACCAAGCACCCTGCCGCAACTAAGGAAGTAACAAGGAGAGGTGGCTTGTTTGGCAGGTGGGGATGGAGATACAAAAGCCGGACATTTTAAAGTTTTTTACCTTTGCCTGCCAGCCGGAGGACATGATCCTGAAAAGTGGGACATGTCCTCCTTTTGCCGGACGTCTGGCAACCCTAGGCCGAGGCAGGTCGTAACTCGAAATGGCTATAAGTAGGGACGTTCGTAAGTCAAGGCACCACTGTAATCAACCATGCTGCAGAAGAACCCAGACTATACTTAAGCACAATTTGCTCTATACTCTCAAAATTTGGAAGCAGCATCTCTGCACAAAATTGTAGTTTCATTAAAGGGTTAACGAAACCAGTATGAACCACTGTAGTCTTTGAACATGTGAATGGATTTTCTCTGAGAGTTTGTTTTCAGTCTCCATACACATCCACTACCTAAAAATAATTCTGTATGCTTTTATCTTCACTGGTGGCACTTGTGCCAGATTTCCTACATGTTTTCAAAGCAAACTTTCCAGTTTTCCTTTTAGTATGCCAGGCCAAACATCTCATCTTGTTCCTTCAAAAGTCACAATCTAGAATCTCAAGAATGTTTTATATATGTTTTTCTTCCGTTGTCCCATCATGCGTACAGACATTTCCTCTTAAGGCTTTTCAGTACAACCCTGAGTTAAATGTGGAGGGTAGATATTAATAACATACGGTAACTCTCATTATGTGCCCTCATGTTAGAACCAAATTATAGTGATTCTAATAGAGCTTTCAAAGTATGTGAAGTATTTAAGGAGTGGTTTTTATGATTTCCACAGTCCCAATGAACTTCCATGGCTCAGCGAGGATTCAAACCCATGCCTCCTGAGCCCTAATCCATCACTCTATTCACCACGCCCACACTGGGTATCTAATAATACAATTTTATGCCATCAAACCAATGCTCACTTATGTCAACCCATTCCAAAGTTTTCTAAGTACCATCCCTTTCTTCTGGGGTGCTCTGGGACTGTGAAGGCTGGTTCTTCTCCTGGGCAGCACAGTGGAGAATTGAACTCCCAACCTCTTGCTTCCTAGCGAGATACTAGAGGCACATATTTGCATCCAAGATTCTTTTCCCCCAGGAAAGATGAAGTCATAGTAACTCCATGCAAGCCGTATGATTTCACCTACTTTTCTGCTTGGACGTACCTTGCATATTGCTCATGGAAAAACCCGCACAAACTCATACCTCGAATTCATTAACACTGCCACAGCAATAAGCATCCTTGTAAAAGATCTACTATCATCAGCCAAGCTGAGATAGCATGTTTTATTCCTGATACTGTGACTATGCCACTACTGCATTACTTGTGTAACAAAGGAACTTCGATTTTTCTGCTCTTTAGCTTTCAAAGAATATACATTACCCAGCTGATAGTAAGTCACACAGATGAATTCTCTCCCATGCTCTTTAAGAGCTTCTCGTGTACTAAACATTTCAGCACTGAAATGCATACTGTCCCATGAGAATCAAAGCAACATCTACAAATGGTCAAAAAGAACAATTGCTGCTGACTTGGAAGGTCATACTGTGTAACACATTAAATAATTCATCATCTCCCAAAGGTTGCCAAGGAAAGGAAGGGCAAACTAGAGAACACTACAGATATTGTGCTGGTGGCAAAATATTATCTTCATTTCCTGTTTCCAAAACAGCTTACTGTACCTATGGATTCTCCTTGTGGAATTCAACCACCAAAAAAAGACCATTGTAAGCAACTGGGTGAACTTTTCTTCAAGTTTTAGCATGTCTACTCGTACACAATGGCATGAAAAGATACTGGGGAGCCTAATGTTCACACAAGTCTTAGTTTAGGCTTACCACACAATGTTTACCCACCTACTCATTATCAAGTTTAAAAAAACCTTACTGATTTTATTCATTGGCCATGAAATAACTGGTTCAAATTGCTTTATAAAAAACATCTCCAAGCCTTGAGATACAGTGGGGTCTTGACTTGAGAACTTAATCTGTATTGGAAGGCGGTTCTCAAGTCAAAAAGTCTGTAAGTCAAGTCTCCATTGACCTACAGTGCATTGAAAACTGATTAATCCCGCAACAGGCCGTTTTTGTTCCATTTTGGTTTTTTTCTGGTCTGTAAGTCAATTCTCAGGCTGCAAGTCAAACCTAAATTTTGCAGCCAGAGAAGTCTATAACTCAAAAAGTCTGTAAGTCAAGCCGTCTGTAAGTCAAGGGTCCACTGTATATTATATGCCTTCACCAGGGGTCCCTAACAAATGAAGGACAGCAGCCCAAATTTAGAGGGAGCAATAAGCTGGGACCTAACCCAGTTGCCTCTGGCCCAGCACCAGCCACACTAAGCTACTGCTAAGAAATGGACAATGGTATCGTAACTGGAAAAAGTGTTCCAGGTTTGATAGCTTACCCATGTAACATAGTCACTTCAGATCTACTATTTGACTAGAGGCAAAGTACGACGACAGCTCACCTAGAATTCCTACCTAGTCCAATATTCAGAACATCATATAATGGCAGGATTCTTGGTATCAAAAGCTTAGCAAACTACTCTTTAACATTTCTTTCCTATCCTCAGTGCTGATGGCATTAGAGTTTCCAAAGGACTCAAATCACATCTAATCATCTTGATGTGTTTTCACTGTGGGGATCACTGTGAGCTCCTCATTTAGAATAAATGAAAGTAAACCAAAAATATTTACACTGATACATTCCTTTCCAAATTTTGTACTAGGCCATGCAAACGATTATTTACCAAAACAAGCAAACAAACAACCTAGTTTCCCCATGTTTGAAACTCTGTGGACCTTCTTGATGCGGACTTGCTCAAGAAAGATTAGGTTCCAAAAAAGGGAAGTGAAAAAAACTACTCAAGTCTCTGCCACTTTAGCTAAGACAAAACTTACACAAAACTCTCTTGACAACACAGCTCTGCTCCGGATCACTTCCATCCTGGATCTGCCTATAGATCTGAATATATAGATCTAAGAAAAACAACAGGTGAGGTGGGATTTGATCCAGGGGATGTTCTGGAATCCCTAATCGACTTCAATTATTTTCTGAAAAGAGGCGTTTGATCAGTTTTAAAAGGCTGGTGACACAAGATGGTTTCTAAATTTTGGAGTTCTGTGTAATTTGAAAGATGAGGTGCCTTAGAAATTTTGGCAGTATAGGGGAAATTAAGAAGTATCAAGCCTGCAATTTTTTTAAAGCAAGAAAGAAATGTTCTGTTGCCCAGGAGGGAAACCTCTCTCCCTCCTTCCTCCTGAGCACATCCCATTTTGGCTTTGCAACCTTCTGGACTAAATCATAGAACCATTTAAGTATTTCTCAGAAGTAAATTCAGGGGGGAAAAAAGTCAAGCAACAGAACAGATCTTCATAGTCAGGACATATATATAGTAAAACTGGGCTTCCCTTTACCTTCCTAAAACCTCCAAAAGGAATAACAGTCTTACTGAAATCTCACTGACGCTGTCCTTCTCACATCATATTTATTTAGTGAATGAATTAACCCAGCATGATGTAGCCATAGAGTCCCAATAAAAATGTTGTGGAGCACAGGAAGAAATGTTATTAATGATCATTCTTTCAGGTTTGGATCAATGCAACTTTATGTCAAATGCATCCCTTAATCAAGTGGCAGGAAATTTTTAGGCCCAATCTAATCCTCATTCATTGCCCTACTGTCTTCATCCTTTTCTTCCTCCCCAGTCTAAGCATATTTGTTGACATTTGGTTAGAATCTTGAGGGATTCTAAGATTTCGCTTGCCAGGTAACTTAGCATCTCTTCATAATTATGCCTGCCTAATAAGAGAGGGAATACAAGAACCAATACTGTGATCAATACTGTTACTAATGGATCAAATATGGATTCTTGAATTATATTACAAAGGTTGAAAGGGGTCTAAGAGAAACTTGGATGAGGATGACTGAATGAGGGTGAACAAACTGAAACTTAAACCCAGATAAGACAGAGGTGCCTCCTGGTGAGTCGAAAGGCAGATCAAGGAACAGGGTTGCAGCCTGTACTGGATGGGGTGACACTCCCTCTGAAAACACAAGTGCATAGCTTGGGGGTGCTCACCCTGGATTCATCTCTGAGCCTGGATGCCAAGGGTTGGGTGGCAGCCAGGAGTGCCTTTGCACAATTAAAGCTAGTACACCAGCTATGCATGCCTGTTTCCTGAGGGACCTGAAGTGGTTCTGGGAGTTCAGTTCCCCACTGTGCCTGGAGAGGAGCCAGTCTGTGTAAACTTGGACAAGTTGACCCTAGACCATGTGGGAATGGGTAAGCCACTTCTAAGTACTCTCTAGCTGGAATACCTTAGAAATCGTTGCCCTGAGTTGCGATTGACTAGAGAGCATGCAATTAATATTTCTTCTCTCTTATTCTCTTTGCCTAATTCTCCTCTCTGCATCCACATTGGTTATTTTACTGTTCATATGATTGAGTCTTCCAGGGACCTCACACTCCCCACACAACCTCACACTCCTCTCCTAATTTAAAGCCAAGCCTTAAAAACAAACCAAAAACCTTACAACAGACAAAAATTAAAGCGACTACAGAATCATCAAAAGATGACCCATGAATTTGGAATTGGCTCCTACCATATTTTTAGCCATCCAGTAGCCATCCAGCCATCCTTGAATTCAGCCACTGTCAGTTTCTAATTTTCTCTACCTCCCTCAGTTCCACCCTTACCATGTCCAACCTTGTGCCATTTATATTTTGAGTTTGCTCTGAGTTTAATCCTGGAAAACTGCCAAGCCCCAGCCCCCCCTCTCCCTTACCTTGACTGCAGTTTCTGCATCTTCAGCCTTCTTTTCTTAGTCACTATCATCATCTTAGAACTGCAGAGCTGGAAGGGACCCTATGGATTATCAAGTCCAGCAACTGTCAAGGAGCAGGGGATTGAATTCCCAACCTCTGGCTCCGCAGGCAGATGCCTAAACCACTGAGCAGCAGTTCTTCTACCTCCTGATTTTATTAACACAAATAGGTAACTGCCAGTTCAAACTTAAGTGAGTTTATCTCACCAAGTTCTATGTTCTGTACTTTCCATACTTTGTAATGAAACTGACATTTTTTTTATCTAGCCTTTAATCTGCCCACAATTTACTTTATCTCCAGGTACAAGATCCATACTTAACCTGTGTGGGTTGATTATGCATGTGCACATGCATGTTGGGATACACGGAGGAAGGGACTCAACACAGCAATGCTAAAATACTACAAATCAAAATTACAGTGGTGCCTCGCATAGCAATCGCTCCGTTTTACGATGAAATCGCCTTGCGATGGACTTTTTGCCATCGCGAGAGTGATCACTTTGCGATGGCCCCTATGGGGAAAATTCGCTTTGCGATGATCGCGGGGAAGCACTTCCCCGCAATCATCCCAAAGGCCCCGCTGATCAGCTGTGCAAAATTGGGGCCTTTGGGATGATTGTGGGGGAGCGCTTCCCTGCGATCATCCCAAAGGTCCCGCCGATCAGCTGTGCTGCGAGGGGTGGAGGGAGAGCCGAAGCACAGCTGATCGGCGGGGGTTTGCGATGATTGCGGGGAAGCCATCATTGCAAACCCCCGCCGATCAGCTGTGCTTCGGCTCTCTCTCTCTCTCTCTCTCTCTCTCTCCACCCCTCGCAGCTCCAGCCTCGGCAGGGAGACTGACAGCCTTGGAAGGGAGACTGAGGCGCCGCCGCCACCCTGGCCGAGAAAGACCCTCTGCAGACGCAGAGGGTCTTTCTCGGTCAGGGTGGCGGCGGCGCCTCAGTCTCCCTGCTAAGGCTGGACTGCGAGGGGTGGAGAGAGAGAGAGAGAGCCGAAGCACAGCTGATCGGCAGGGCCTTTGGGATGATCGCGGGGAAGCGCTCCCCCGCGATCATCCCAAAGGCCCCATTTTCGCACAGCTGATTGGCGGTTCCAAAATGGCCGCCCGCTGTGTTGCGTCGCTTTAGAGGCACCAAAAATGGCCACCCCATTTTCGCATAAGGTGAGTTTTTAAGCCCATATGAATGCATTAAACACATTTTAATGCATTTCTATGGGCTTTTTAAAATTGTTTAGCGATGAAATCGCTTAGCGATGTTTTTTCCTGCACAGATTAACGTCGCTAAGCGAGGCACCACTGTACTTTGCTTCCTTAATATAAAAGATTAAATAAACAGAAGTAAGAGACTGCATTCTTTGTTGGATGAACAACACCTTTTCTCCTAGGGTAACTAGTTTTAAGGGAGGATATTTTTTTAAAGAACCATGGCACAGACTGGAAATGGTTACCCCACCATCACCCTCTGCACAATCATCTCATTTTGAAAAAGACAGACATGCATTCACAAAGCAAGCATGTAGCATGTAGGTTAGAGACAGATCCTTTCATACAGGCACAGCAGCTTATGTTTACAATACAGAATGTATGCAGAAAACATAAAAACTCACTTTGCTATTGTTAGGTAGACTGCTTTTTAAATAAGACATCAATACTTTATTTTATTTTTATTTCTTCTGGTACTTTGGGAAAACAACTGGATTTCTTTCTTTCAGTAGGGCAACCTTCTATTTTAAAAAGAAATTCAGACACAAAATAAGCTACTAACAGCTTCTTAAACAAAAGACTATTGACCAATTAGAATTCCGATGCTATGCTCATTCATCTCAAATCTTGGCTCCATTTTAACCACCCTCTGTAACTGTCTGTGTGCTTAAACGGGTATTTGTTTCACACAAATATTGCGTAGACAAAGAGCAACTCTCCCCTGTTGCAGTTTAGTCTGAGCAATACTCTTACAATCCCCAAAGCAGGCTGAGTCATACAGACGTATTCAGTTCTTGCATTAAATGCCTCATCCTAAAATGATACAAATAAATGTAACAAATGAGGAAACTATGAAAAACAAAACTTCATCTTGTGAATTTATAAAAATATCTGGTGCCCTCAAAGTTAATGTGATCCCAAAATGCTATTAAAACCACACCAAGAAAATCTGTAATATATGAAGAACAAGAAGAGAACATATATAGATTTTTAAAGCATAAATATTCTATTGCATTACCTTCAGGAGGTGGTGGTGGTGGGAATCCTTCTGCATCCATTCTATGGCGTATTCTTGTTACTGTGATGACTTCTTAAAGCACGATAAATAGCCCTATAATAAAGTGTATGTTAAAGTTAAAAACTTTTAGAATGCATAACTGTCTCTGTTTCATAATAAAATGGCTGCATGCTGGAGAGAGATAGAGAGATTTGAAGCTCGTGAACAACTGCAACAAATTAACAGCCAGAATCTTTTTAGTTTCACTTGCCAACATAACTCCATCTGTGTACTGTACGTTTCAGGAGCAAATTACAGCAAGAAGTCAGCACAAACATTTCCTATTGCCCACCAGTCACATGACTCAGTGCACAACAGGAAATGTTGACACTGAATTCTTAACACGAAGCAGTTTGCCACTGAAGTGCACCAAAGCAATTACGTCAGCATAAATATGCAGTAGGATTCCAGCCACCACCTTGGTCATCATAGCTCCCTCTCTTTCAGGCCTTAAAGTGCTTCTTGCAAAAAGAGTATGATTCAGTGACACAGGATAGGCTTTACATGCAGAAGGACTGTGGATGGGTCCCAGGCACCTCCAGTTAAGAGGACCAGGTGTCAGTAGATGCGAGAGACCTCTGCATGAGATTCTGCAGGACCGGCTACTGGTCAGAAATTAAATGAGCAACACTGATTCAGAAAGGCAAAGAGTCTTGTATAAAGATAGTTCCTATGAAGTTTCAGTTCCAACAACAAACCATGTCAAACGGAGATGTTCTCTCAAGGGGGACGTTAGGTGCTTTCTGTGCAACTAACTGAACTGCAATGAGATTTCAACTGTAAATAGAATGAGACCTATGAATTGCAGAGTTGCTCTGAGATTGCAGCAACCTAAGAAAGGGGCACTGGTCCTGAAACTCCAGCCAGAGGGCAAGGACGAACATCAGCAAGCTAGAACCAGCTTAACCCCAAATGGAAACTCATTTCTTAATAACTAACAAACATACCTGGCTTGTGCCAGGTTTAAAATCCATGAGTCCCCCGCCTATTTTGTGGTGTCCTCCTCTCTTGTTACCAAATTCTTCATTTCACACTAATTTTTCTTTCTTTCCACCCTGGTACTCAAATGTGTTTGCCAGAAGCCTACTCCTCCAAGCCCTGACCTCTCCTCTCTCAATATTATTTTTCATGTTGTTGTTTTTTCTCCCTTTAACCCATCCTCATTCAAGTACTCAAGAGGCTAGAAATATAAGTTCTTTGGACTACGGTATAATGATCAGGATATCCCAATTATCAATTTCTTGTCTCTCATTATAAATCTTTTGGTAAGAAAACCTTGAACACCTAGAATCCCCCCGGTAACTTCTTTTGACAGATAGATAAAACTTTATTATGGTCAAAAGACCAGCCACAAATAAAACATCCATACAGAAATATACAGAAATATTGGGATCAAATGCAAAGCAATAGTCGATTCTGAGGTAAACAACAACAGTGTCAAAGCATCTCCCCTGAAGCAATTCCAAAATGTTTAGCAAACCATGCTCTGACAATGGAATTCCATCCAGTTTTAATATCCTTTTTCTAATGCCTATAGCAGCAGTAAAGAATTTGGCAACTCAATGTATAAACATAGGATGGGAATCAAACAGCAGCAGATGCATACATTGTTGCTCTGTACAGTCAGGAAATTGGCCAATCAGAGGGGAAACAAGTTCTTCACGTATGTCCTTATAGTATGTACATCACAACAGAACTTATTCAACTGTTTCTATCTGCTCCATTCCACATGGGCAAAGGCGCTCTGCCCAGGGGATCTTTTTATACCATCCCTCCTGCATTGCCGAAGGTAGTGTGTTAAGCCGGGCCAGAGTGTAGCCATCCTTCAGTCTCGAGAGACTATGGTATCGTGCTCTGTATGGAGGTCTTGGAACAGTGTCTTGTGTGGCTGAGAAGGCCAACTCGAGAGTGACAATCCCTTCCACACTGGAGACAAATCCAATCTGTCCCCTGTCCAGCTCCCTGGTTTTGCTTGTTTCGGGACTGCCTCTTTGCCTCGGTTTGCTGTACAAGTGTCTCTTCAAATTGGGAGAGGCCATGATGCACCGCCTGCCTCCAGGCTGAACGCTCAGACGTCAAGGTTTCCCATCTGTTGAGGTCCATTCCTAAGGCCTTCAGATCCCGCTTGCAGATGTCCTTGTAACGCAGCTGTGGTCTCCCTCGGGGGCGGCTTCCCTTCACTAATTCTCCATACAGGAGATCTTTTGGAATCCGACCGTCAGCCATTCTCACAACGTGCCCAAGCCAACGTAGACGGCGCTGTTTCAATATTGTATACATGCTGAAAATTCCAGCTCGTTCTAGGACTACTCTATTTGGAACTTTGTCCTGCCAGGTGATACCAAAAATGCGTCGGAGACAACGCATATGGAAGGTGTTCAGCTTCCTCTCCTGCCGTGCACAAAGGGTCCAGGACTCGCTGCAGTATAGGAGTGTGCTCAGGACACAGGCTCTATAGACCTGTATTTTGGTGTATGCCGTCAACTTCTTATTAAGCCATACTCTCTTTGTGAGTCTAGAGAACATGGTAGCTGCTTTCCCAATGCGTTTATCCAGCTCGACAGAGTAAACGCCCTTCTATGCCTGGGCTGCTCCAACTGGGCAAAATAAGGTGCTGCTGTGACCTTGTATAAGCTGTCCTCCCTAAGATAGAATTCTGGGGCCCTGCTTAAATCATTTCGTCTCTCAATGTCCTCAATGCGCTTCTCGGTGATTTTCTTTGCCTGTGCCATTCCCATGGTTAACAGAGTCAGCATAGAGAGGCCCAAAGAGGCTATTTTTTGTTCAACTAACTGAACCCATTTTGACTTAAAGGTGTCTTGCAGGATCAGTGGTGCAAGACCAATAGGGAGATAAGACACTCTGAGCCAGTCCATGAGAATCCACACCCTGGCTTTGATTTTAATTTGACCAGTTCCCAATCTTAGTTTTATGTTGGCGACGTCCCTGGGGACTCCTAATACTGCCCTCAGGAATTTGGATTGTACACGTTCTAGGGTTGCAATATTTGGGAAGGGGCCCAATTGGGAGCCATGCAGTAGTTGGGCTATTGCTTTTGCGTGGAACTTTTTAATGGCTGAGGGAATGTAATGCCCCTCCTTTGTTGTCATAAATTGTAGTACTGCAGCAGAACTTCTCTGGGCATTTAATGCCACATAATCACCATGTGCTTTCTTAGAGCCATCAGATTGGAAAACAACACCTAAATATTTAAATTGGTGGATCTGATCAGTTCTATGCTGAATTATCATCTATGTTCGTATTATTGGCCTTTTGGCAAAAGACATGATTTTTGTTTTTTGAAAATTAATTATCAGGTCCTCCTGCTCACAATTATATAGACAACCTTCGCAAAGCTTTCCTAAGCCCAATTGGGGTCCTAGACCTCTCCATGCCTGCCACATGTTGAGTTGTACTTCAGGTTCATTCCTGACACACCTGAGAGATTACAGGAATTAAGATGAAATTGTGGAGGTGTGAGAAACACGACAACTTAATCTGGATAATGTACCAACACACCAAGCATGTTGTTTCTTTTCCCTGAAACCAAGCTATTTCTGCAGGCGAGCATCCACCTTTTACCTTGAACAAATGTTAAATCTTATTTTACTAAATCTCCCATCTCCGTCTTTTGTTTACTAACAGGAATGCATATTTAAAAACATTCTAGTCAATGATGTTTAAACATAGAATCAAAGTCCAGTTTAAAATACAACTATATTCCCTTCCTCTCTTTTTAATAAAGATCCACAAGTCAAAGCACAATTAATAATAAGTGCATGGTGTCAGGTTGATTACAATTTACAGTGACCCTCCTCAGAGGATTCACAAGTAGCTTGCCCTTCCCTTCTTCTGGGGGTGTTTGCCCAAGGGGCACACAGGCTGCCCTTTCTCCCAGGAGGCACAGCGGAGAACTGAATTTCCAGTCCCTGCATTCCAACTCACTGAGCTATTCAGCTGCCGCCGCCACCTTAAAACTTATAGCCTGATTATTCTGTATTTCCATACTTTCTCACAGAGGGCTACTTTTAGAACTGTAACTCACTGCCTAACAGTTTACAATTACTGCATAACTATTGGGCACATCTCCAATAATCCTTTCAAAGTTCTTTATGGGGAAAAGACCAAAGCATGCAAGATCTCATCAATCCAATGTTAACAACACTATCCATTAGAAAAAGCTGTTATTGACTTCAGGACACTGTTGGGTTAAGAATCACGCACATGAGTGCTGTGCAAGAAATAAACAGGCCTTTCCTCTCAAAAGCAACCATGCTGTATGATACAGCATTAGAACAGACCATGCCACACAATGATTTAAAAAGAAGTGCCACTTTCATGTAAGAAAAGGCATAGGTACTACATCTACAAAGTCTTATCTGAAAAAGATACAGAAAAGTTTGTTCATATGTGAGGAAACTGCAAAGTATGACAGCATCCTGCTATGTCCTTTTGGCTTTAATCCAGTTGCATAATTAGTTCATACTTGTCCTTCACTCTTCTCCAGTAGCTGATTTAGTGCTTTCTAACCCTGAAGTCTTATCTTCCAGCAGTATCTCTTGTTAAATTTTGGACAGTCTCATCATAGGGTTTTCAAGGTAAGAAAAGTTCAGCAGTGGCTTACCACTCTCACATTCCACACAGGACTAACAAGTTAGCTTGAGCGGCACTGCTGTTCTCTCCTCCACCAGTGTCACCTCCAGCTAAGGCTGCTGCCCTGTAGCTGCCACCCCCATCACCACTGGGACTATCAATTATCTTCTGCTGATGTGGCTGCTACCCTCAAATAGAGATGATGCAACTTAGTCTGGTGTCCCAGCTGTGATCATTCCACCTTGGCCAACACTGCTAGGATTGATAATGGAGTCTAGCTTCTTGATGGCATTGTTCTTGGCTTCACTGGCACACTCAAACTCCTTCACCACATTATGGTGTGCATTCAAGAAGGGGGTCAATTTTATTTAGGTCTCTTTTATTCTTGGCTTTCCATACTGTGATTTTTGAGTGGCAAATTCTGTGGCATATAATTTTTCCTTAGTAAATTAACTCTATAATGCTCAAAAGTTTATTGCTAACTTTGCACTTTTTCCAAATGCATCAAATTTCTTCAATTACTTCTCCCCATCCTATTGGTTTGTGTCATTAGCTTAATAATTATAAGCAAAAAGCAGAGATTTGTGTTTTTATTATGATGTAGCACCTAGTACATATTCAGACAGCCCTGAGAATATTTATTAAAAATATAGCACTGTTAGATGTATTTTTGTTTTCCCAAAGCCATCATATCAAATTACTGTAGTTTTAAAAGTAGTTTTAGAATGTGATCTAAGTTAAAAGCAAAAGCCTACTTCTTCATCAAGGGCTTGAAAATAGAATATTGGGTGAAATCCCATTGTCAGCCCCAGTCAGAACAGACTATTGAATTGGGGGACTTATCTTAAAGTCAACAGATTAATGGCTTTATGCTACTTTGTTGTTGTTATGTGCCTGCCTCATGGCGATGGTACGAATGAGTAATTTCCAAAATGCCCTGTCCTCAACTACTTAGAACAAACAAATGTATTTAGTCCTTAATTAGCTATTAGGGTGAGGGATGTATTATTTCCCTGAATACTGAAAAGTAATAAATTAATTTAGTAATAATTTTCAATAGTAATTATGCAATCTTGTTTCTAAAAAAATATTAATAATAAATATCCCAACAACTATATGGTATGAGATCCTATAATGTTAAACTTCATGGAAGTGCAATAGACTATACTTTGGAATACAGTAAATGAACTGATATCCCAATATGCCAGTTATAACAGATATTCCTAACTTAACAGTGCAGACTGCTAAATCTTTAATTTAACCTCTCCCTCCCCCCAAAAAAAAAATTTTTTTCAATCATAAAATAGGTGATTAGGTTACTTGGAAGAGGTAAGGAAAGTATTTCCCATTTCTAGAAGACCTTTCAAAGCACTCTTTGTGCCATCCTTAATATATCACTGAGGACATTAAGAAACAAAAAGCAAGCACATTCTTAAACTTGAAAGTCACTGTGACCATATTCAGATTTTTGTTTCCATAAACTCTGCACAATGTAACAAACAACAGCAGCATATATCCCCCCCCAAGCATAGGACTCCTTTTTGTTGTTTAGTCATTAAGTTGTGTCCCACTTTTCGTGACCACATGGACCAGAGCACGCCAGGCCATCCTGTCTTCCACTGCCTCCCGGAGTTGGGTCAAATTCATGTTGGTAGCCTTGATGACACTGTCCAACCGGCTCGTCCTCTGTCGTTCCCTTCTCCTCTTGCCTTCACACTTTCCCAACATCAGCGTCTTTTCCAGGGAGTCTTCTCTTCTCATGAGATGGCCAAAGTATTGCAGCCTCAGCTTCAGGATCTGTCCTTCCAGTGAGCACTCAGGGCTGACTTCCTTCAGAATGGATAGGTTTGTTCTCCTTGCAATCCAGGGGACCCTCAAGAGTCTCCTCCAGCACCACAATTCAAAAGCATCAATTCTCTGGCGGTCAGCTTTCTTTATGGTCCAGCTCTCACTTCCATAAATTGCTACTGGAAAAACCATAGCTTTGACTATGCAGACCTTTGTCTGCAAGGTAATGTCTCTGCTTTTTTAAGATGATGTCTAGGTTTGTCATCACTTTCCTCCCAAGAAGCAGGAGTCCCCAACTGCAGAGATCATGGAGCTCAAGAAGGTGAAATCTGTCACTGCCTCCATATCTTCCCCTTCTATTTGCCAGGAAGTGATGGGACCAGTGGCCATGATCTTTGTTGTTGTTATTTTTTATGTTGAGCTTCAGACTATTTTTGGCGCTCTCCTCTTTCACCCTCATTAAGAGGGTTCTTTAATTCCTCCTCACTTTCTGCCATCAGTGTGGTATCACCTGCATATCTGAGGTTGTTGATATTTCTTCCAGCAATCTTAATTCAGATTTGGGATTCCTCCAGTCCAGCCTCGCATGATGTATTCTGCATATAAGTTAAATAAGCTGGGGGACAATATACAGCCTTGTCGTACACCTTTCCTAATTTTGAACCAATCAGTTCTTCCATATCCAGTTCTAACTGTCCCACGTATAGATTTCTCAGGAAATAGATAAGGTGGTGAGGCACTCCCATTTCTTTAAGGACTTGCCATAGTTTGCTGTGGTCGACACAGTCAAAGGCTTTTGCATAGTCAATGAAGCAGAAGTAGATGTTTTCTGGAACTCTCTAGCTTTCTCCATAATCCAGTGCGTGTTAGCAATTTGGTCTGTAGTTCCTCTGCCCCTTAAAATCCAGCTTGTACTTCTGGGAGTTCTCGGTCCACATACTGCTGAAGCCTACCTTGTAGGATTTTGAGCATAACTTTGCTAGCGTGTGAAATGAGTGCAATTGTGCGGTAGTTGGAGCATTCTTTGGCACTGCCCTTCTTTGGGATCGGGATGTAGACTGATTTTTTCCAATCCTCTGGCCACTGCTGAGTTTTACAAACTTGCTGGCATATTGAGTGTAGCACCTTAATAGTGTCATCCTTTAAGATTTTAAATAGTTCAACTGGAATGCCATCACCTCCACTGGCCTTGTTGTTAGCCATGCTTTCTAAGGCCCAATTGACTTCACTCTCCAGGATGTGTGTCTCAAGGTCAGCAACCACACTATCTGTGTATACTTGCCGCCTCTTCTTGATGTCTTCTGCTTCTGTGAGGTCCCTATCATTTTTGTCCTTTAGCATGTGCATCTTTGCACAAAATGTTCTCTAATTTTCTTGAACAGATCTCTGGTTTTTCCTTTTCTATTATTTCCCCTATTTCTTTGCACTCTTCATTTAAGAAGGCCCTCTTGTCTCTCCTTGTCATTCTTTCGAAGTCTGCATTCAATTTTCTGTAACTTTCCCTATCTCCCTTGCATTTTGTTTCCCTTCTCTTCTCTGCTATTTGTAAGGCCTCATTGGAGAGCCACTTTGCTTTCTTGCATTTCTTTTTCTTTGGGATGGTTTTCGTTGCTGCCTCCTGGACAATGTTACGAGCCTCTATCCAAAGTTCTTCAGGCACTCTGTCCACCAAATCTAGTTCCTTAAATCTGTTCTTCTCTTCCACTGTGTATTCAGAAGGTATTTGGTTTAGATTACATACCTGACTAGCCCAGTGGTTTTTCCTCCCTTCTTCAGTTTAAGCTTGAGTTTTGCTATAAGAAGCTGATGATCAGAGCCACAATCAGCTCCAGGTCTTGTTTTGAACTCCAAGGCCAAACATACCTGTTGTTCCTTTTATCTCTTGACTCCCTACTTTAACATTCCAGTCCTCTATAATGTATAATGACAAGAACATCTTTCTGCGTCTTCAGCATCGGTGGTTGGTGCATAAACTTGGATTACTGTGATGTTGAAAGGTCTGTCTTGGATTCATATTGAAATCATTCTATCATTTTGAGATTGTATCCCAGTACAGTTTTTCCTGGTCTTTTGTTGACTAGGAGGGGTACTCCAGTTCTTCTATGGGATTCTTGCTCACAATAGTAGATATGATAATCGTCTGAATTGAATTTGCCCTTTCCCGTCCATTTAGTTCACTGACGCCCAGCATGTCAATGTTTATTCTTGCCATCTCCTGTTTGACCAGGTTCATAGATCTTACATTCCAGGTTCCTATGCAGTATTTTTCTTTGCAGCATTGGACTTTCCTTTCACTTCCAGGTGTGTCTGCAGCTGAGTGTCCTTTCGGCTTTGGTCCAACCACTTCATTAGCTCTGGTGCTACTTGTCCTCTGTAGAAGACCTCAGTAGCATGTTGGACACCTTCTGACCTGAGGGGCTCATCTTCCAGCCTCATATCTTTTAACCTTTTGTTTCTATCCATGGAGTTTTCTTGGCAAAGATACTGGAGTAGCCTGTCCGTCTTGGGTGTCCCTGCACTGCATAACCCATAGCTTCTCTGAATTACTCAGGCCCCTTCGCCACAACAAGGCAGCAATCCATGAAGGGGCTAGGACTCCTATTCACTGCTAAATAAGTAGGGCATTGTTGTCCATACAGGTCAATTGCTTACCCACACAGGACATTCAGCTTCTGTCTAATGCATAAGTATTCACAATGGTTAGCAACCTATCACTGTAACTGCTTTACACAACATTTTTGATACTTTTAAATATAATATATTTATCCATAGTGCAGACATTCCTGCAGCTGCATATTACAGTTCTGCACTGGATAGACCTGTCAGCTCTATCAAGATGACAGACTCCTTCCAGGTCCCCCCAAAATCTTACAAGACAGGGTAATGTTCACACAAGGGACTTGTTGAGGTTGGTCAGCTGGTAATTCAAAAATGTGTGTTATGCATATTTTATTTAACATTCTTTTGAATAAACTAGAGCAATGGTTCTCCAACTTTGGTCCCCATATGTTCTTGGACTGCGACTCCCAGAAAATCCTAGCCAGCACAGCAAGTGGTGAAGGCTTCTGGGAATTGCAGACCAAGAAAATTTGGAGAACCCATTTGAGAATCAGTGAATTAAAGGGCTGCAACCCTATGTTAACAAGGCTAGGTCAGATGAATCACATTTTGCCCTTATAAACAGAAACAGAGGGAAGGAGATTCTCTTACACCCTGGAAAAGTTATACGTTTGGATTATAACTCCCAGATTTTATTTTGTTGTTGTTGTTGTTTTTGATCATGAACATGATGTTGGAGGAGGATTATAATGGCCAGGATGCTTTGAAGGACAGATTTACTGGAGGATATTCTGTGCTTATTTTGCAGTAGAAGGAGTTATAAATGGCTGATAAGTGAAAATTCTGCTGCTCCATATATTTTCCTCTCAGATTTTAGGAGGATGAAGATTTAAATTCATCAGTTTTCTTTATTATTTCAGGAAATAATGTTAGTATTGTCATGAGAATTGTATTTGTAAAAATGGAATGGCTGCTTCAGTCACATGACAACTTTTCTTGTGTATTCCTGCCTACTCCAGTGTACAGAATTGGGGCTTTGACCCACCGCTCTGCCACTGATGGCCAATAAGCTTCAATAAGAGGTTGGAGCTAGAGCTTGACTGAATATAGAAAATCCTTAATAAAACATTTCAGTTTCATATGTTGTTTGTTGTTAATCAAATGAGTATTTAAACATTAGAACACCAGATGCATTTTGCCATGACTGATGCTTGCTTCAGACATAAAAGAAGCCCAGCTTTTGTACATCCAGGGAGCAGGTTTTATTGAGTAGACGAGTAGGGGTAGGGGTCAATATGTCTCTGTGCCAGTTGCTAAGAAACATGAGTGGGAGCATGCTATGGTATTCACGCCCCACTTGTGAGCTTCCCTTAGGCATCTGACTGATGTGAGAACAGCAGCAGTGTCATCTACCATGGCTGTTCTGATGACAAGCTCACATTTGCATGCATACAATAAAGACAATGAGAAGCTGAACTCTCACTTTTACACCCTCTTTGGGATGATGTTTTCACTGGATAGGGCTAGTCAACCCTATGCATGTAGGAATGCACCAAAACCTAGTGGCAGAGCATCTTGCTTGCATGAAGAAGACCCCAGGTTGAATCCCACATGTATTCAATTATGAATATGAAAGATTTCTGCCTCAAACCCTCAAGAGCTGCCATCAGAGAGTGTTGCCAATAGTTGAGACAAAAGGGCTGGTTTAGGATAAGGCAGATTGCTACACCACGCACGTACAAAATGTAATGCTGCTGGGTTTTTTTTAAAATATAATGGTACTATCAACATTACATGGCAGAAAGCAAATTTGCTGCTTTAGCAGCTTCACCAAGTGCACAAACCTTTTTCCTAATATACTGCAATATACATAATTACTATTGCTTTGATTGCATGAGGTCGTATGAAGATTCTGCCTTGGGACATTTAGTTTGATTAGATGGCCTTTTGATCTCTTGTAGATGCATGATACCAGATTGCTGGGGGACAAGGGAAGGCACTCCCTTGAATTACAACTGCAGAGAACTCTCAAAACATCAGCAAACAACCAATTCCAAGATTATATGGAACAAAGCCATGGCTATTGAAGTAGTATCAAAGTGCTATAACTGTGTCTCACAAGACTCCATGTACTCCACAATTCCTCCACAGATTTCCAGATTTCAGTTATGCACGCTATAGATTGCCTCCTGGAAATGCACAAGGGGGTAGTGAAAGCTTAGACCACTGTGTGCAAAAGGCCACTGTGTCCACGGAAGAAACAAACAGGATTGGGGCCAACATTCTTAATTAATTAATTAATTAATTTTACTTTTACCCTGCCCATCTAGTGGCATTGCCACTACTCCATAACAGCTAGAGAGTAAATCTCCTTTCATAATGATTTATTATGCTTTTTAAAGTGTTCTTTGTACATTTATAATGTTTTATGACAGTTGAAAACTTTAATATTTCCCCCCTCCCCAACCCTGTACTTATTACAATGATTTGTTCTAGAGTGATAAAAATAATATTGACCTTCTAAGATTCCTCCAAAAATTACTAGGGCTATTATGATCTGTTTTCAAACACTTAAGATCTTACTGTGAATGTTAAGATTATTATTATTCTATTATCAGTGAAGGATTTTGGCTTTTAAAAACAAAAAGCAAGACATTTCAACAAAAATCTTGCTTATGTTACTTCCCCGTGATATATTTAGAAACAGTAAGCTATGAAGTTGAGTCCCAGCATTAATAACTTTCCCAGCTAAATCGTGCAAAATGTTTTCTGGAACAGTACGGCTATTTGCTTCCAAAGGTATGATTTTATCCGTTGAAAAATGCAGAACTATTTGGGAGAGAGAACACTAAAAAAATACATAAAGAGACTTTGAACCACAGCAAAGAAACTTCAGGACACCTAATGCAATTCTAGGCAGTGCCAATGAAAATCCTTTGGTGCCAAAAGCTTCCACTCAACTTGCTTTACCCGTGCAGAATGCAAATCCACAACATGTCCATAGATCCAGCATTCTTCCAAAACCTACAGAATCCACAGACTTCAGCGCCAGGCAATTCACGCCCTTCCTGAGATCCCATATATTTGCCGACCCAAGATCCTACTTATATTCTTTGTGAACCATTTTCTTCCCTTTTCCAAAGTTTGGTTTGAGTCCTGCCACCCCATGATGCTTCCTGCAAAAGCTTGACAGCATCCAAACACCCACACCACCGATGTACGAATTGGAACAGGCCTAGATTTCAGTATCTTCTACAGACTTATGAGCACCTCCTTGCTCTCAGTCCTGATTCCTGGATTGCAGCAGCCCTCAGATTCTACCTACATATTATTAAATGTTATCATTTAACTTCTCAAAGTGATCCATACTTTCCCAAGGGCAGGGGTCCATTAGGTGCATCTTTACTCCACTAGTTCAAACAACCTTCATCAAAATAATGCTCACCTTTCCAAAACCTCTACTGGATGAGGAAGAGATTGGTCAAGACCCCATCATTGACACATCACAACAGAATTTTTCTTCTGGTCCCACATGACAGGGTAGAAATTCATGGACGTACTACTGCAGAAGATTATCCAGTAAGGTTGGGGACACCAAAATGCTGGGTTAGGTCTGTGGGCAATCACTCCCCTGGTTTTACCTGGTCCCGTAGAATGAACCAGGATCCTCCATTTTGGCCCACAACATGATAACCAGGCAGCAAAGGCACATACAATCCAACTGGAAGGCCCTTCTCCATCACTTGTGCAAAATACTGAATATGTAAAACTGTAACTCGAGCCAGATGGAATTTTAAATCTTGGATTCCACAGAGGTAACAAATTCTCTCACAGTAGATAGCTTCAGCACAAAGGATGCTTTTCTTTTCCTAGGCTTTAATTATACAGGCATGCTGAGATATTTTTCATCTGTTTTGAGCTATCTAATGACTGGTCAAATGGGATATTTTAACAAACCATCCCCAGCTCCTAAAGGGATCTACAGCAGCACAATGTCACCAGTGTTCAGCAACTATTTTATTTTTGAAAAATTAGAATGCATCTACCTACACGGCTCCCTGAAAAGACAAACATGTTTCTGGACTCTTTTCCCGTTTCCCTGAAAATAAGACCTAACCTGAAAATAAGCCCTAGTATGATTTTTCATGATGCTCATAATATAAGCCCTAATCCAAAAGTAAGCCCCAGTTAAGTGAAACCCTGCCCTCCACCATTGTGCAGCAACCAGAAGATGACATGACTGTATCTGAATAAATGTAGATTGTTGTACATGGGGAGAAAAAAATCCCCTGAAAATAAGCCCTAATGTGTTTTTGGAGGAAAAACTGATATAGGCCCTGTCTTATTTTCGGGGAAACACGGTAGTTGCCTTCACATGCGTTAGACTTTAACTCCTATCCCTGCCATCCAAGAATGCTGGCTGAAGTGACAGAAGTGAGTGCAACACAGGAGTGTGCCAGGTTAGATAATTCATGTGTACTTAACAACCTGTGTTTCTATTAGCATTTAATATCACTACCCTGCATCTGGAAATCCTGAACTTCCCAAAACACTAGAATTATATCCGTAGGAGGGATAGTTCCCTACCACCGACCAACCTTGGAGCTGCCATTCAAAATAACTGGAGGGCATAACTCTCATCTACAGAACGTTAAGCTACATAATGTCTACAGTAGCTACTATAAAATCATATGACTGTCAAGAGCAGCAACAAAAGAACTATAATGGAGTAGGAATACAGTAGATGCTTCTGTCTGTAATATGATCAGTTTTTATGCCATGAAAAACTGGAATAGCATAATGGGTAGGGAACTGTGTTCTGAACCAGAACATTTTTTTATTTTTAATCACTAACAGCTGGATCACATTCCCCACAATGCCTGAGGTCCAGGGTGGATTAAAATCAATGATTTTTTTTAAAAAAAGATCAAATTGATTTAAATTGTGATTTAAATCACGAGTTTAATTTTAAAAATACTGTTTTGTTAAATTTTAAAAATAATGTTTTGTTTAAACCATCAGAAAATTCCACTATTAAAATGTAAATTGTGATTGCAGTCAATTTGACTAAATCAAGCAGTGGTTCCCAGCCTTGGGTAACCCAGATGTTCTTCATCTGCAATTCCCAGAAGCCCCGGCCAGCACAGCTGATGATGAAGGATTATGGGAATTGCCTTCCAAGAACACCTGGGTTACTCAAAGGTGGGAATCACTGCTCCAGATGAATATATGTTGGGCAAATGGCACCAGTCACTCTGAAGTCCTACTCCGTAGCAATAATTCAGTGAAGATCAAGCCACACACGGTATTACAAGGAGTCCAATTTTAAAAATGGGCAGGAGGTTATCAATATGTTAATTCTGCTTAAAGCTTAAGCAGACAGACAGAACAGTATCTCAAGAAAGGAGATAAATAGTATTCCGTTTTGTATATTTTGTTTAGTTCTCCATGAAGACAGGAATAAAAAAGATTCAGGATGAGGAATCCTCACTCTGATGTCTGTTATCAAGAAACACCTGTACACTAGCCGCACGACAATTTGCACCCCTAACCCATTTGTAAGGAGAATGGGGGATCATTAATAAATGGATCTGTTGTTCCAAGCCTTGCATTTTTACAGGGAGGATCAGTGCAGCAGCTTCTAGCACTACTGCAGCTTGGCAGGTTAGCAGAATGTAGGGAAACGTGGCAAGGGAAAGCAGCAGACCCTGGGAATGAAAACAGCAGGCCTGCCTCCTCCAGACAGCAAGAGAACTTTCTTTGCAAACTCCACAGTTTTCACTCGGGAATCAGTCCGGTTCCACTCCAGAACCACTCCCATTTCTTTTGCAGTGAGTACCAACAACCAGAATCGAAAAATCTGACGCCACGGCAGCAGGATGCTTTCCAAAACACCGCCATGAACTTTTTCTGCAGACATTCCACGAGGTTATACTTCTCACCAGAAATAGGCACGCATCCAATCTATCCTATACTGTACAGTACAAGCAATATGCATGAGCATCGTAGGTGACATGATTTCAATGGAATCCATGCACTTAAGCCCCCACCCAGCATAAAAATAGAAACGCTGAAACCTGCTAATATCAATTAAGTTTAAGAGCACCTAATTCTACCTTAGATTCTGGCTAGAAACCTCCACCTGAAAAACCCAAATACACGGAACTAGACCTTATGAAAACTACCCAAAAATGCAGCCTTTCTACTCTTTTTAAAGAGTTGGGCGTCTTTTTAAAACCCCTAATGACACCACCACCATCCCCAAGACACAAACAGCCAGTTTGTTTCTGAAGGGATTTATTTGCTGAGCCGACAAAAAAGAGCAGAATGGGCTCTTGCGCTGGCATCTGTCCGGGGTGTGTGTGTGCCTCGACGCATTTTTTCACCATGACACCAGCGATCCCTTCCTCCCTCCCTCCAGCAGCGGCTGCCCACCCACTCGCAGCCTTAGGAATCACGGCTGCACCCAGGGGTGCCGAAAAGCAGGGAAAGGGGAGCCTTTGCCGCCCATAAAGCCAGACCAACTTTTCCCCCGCCGGGTGGGCAAGCACCAAGAGGGAAGGAGGGAGAGAAGGAGGGATGGAGACCCTTTTTGGCGCTCGGCTGCTTCGCGGCGCTCGCTCTCTCTTCGGAGTTCAGGCGCGTCAGGGGAACTTTCTTCCCGCCCGCCTGCCACGCACCGACCCTCCTCCGTCCCGCTTGCACCCGGGATGCCCAAAGGCGCGCGCAAGGAGAGGGCGCGCGCGCAGACTCCCCCCCCCCCCGCCGGGCAAGGGCTGCTCAGAGCCGGGCTCTTTCTCCCCGAGGAAGAGAAGCTTCGCCCCCCTTCACCTTTCGAGCCCCGGGAGGCGGCGGCGGCGGCGGCGGAGACCCTTTCCTTCTGCCTTCCTCCTCCTCCTCCTCCTTCTCCAGCTCGTCGTCGTCGTCCCAGTGCTGCGGCTTGACTGGGCGCCCCCCGGCGAGCCTTGCAGCCCGTCAGCATCCCGCCCTCCCGCGGCCAAGCCTGCCTGGCGAGGAGGAGGAGGAGGAGGAGGAGGAGGTCGCGCGGCCCTAAGCCCCGGGCGCGATTGGAGGGCGGAGGGAGGGAGGCAAGCCCAAGGTTCCCGTTGGTCCTCTCGCCTGCCCGTCTTCCTCTCGCGACGGTTGCTAAGGGAGAGGGCAGCGCGTGTGTGAAGCGCCAGCGAGAGAGCCGGTCCCCTCCCGACCTCGTCTGCGCAGGTCTCGCATTCCCCGGCGCCCACGTGACCGCGCCTCGGCGCTCCCTCCGGCTCAGCGCTGCGCGGCGCGGCGGCGGCGTTCTCCGCGCACCCCGGGCAGAGGCAGAAGGGAGGTTGCGCTTTTCTGTGCCACATAATTCCGCTGCAGCAGCAGCTGCAGCAGCAACCGCAGCAGAAGCGGACGAGATGTAAAGCCTCCATTTTTTTCCCACCGGACATTAAATCTGGTGGATTAAATCATTGGGATTTATGAAATCCAAAGCGCGCTCCGGGCTGTGTGCGCGCTCAGGACGTTTCCTCTCTCTTTTTTTATTAATACAAAATAAACCTACTACTACACAAAAAACCCTATATAAAATACAAAACAATATAATACAATGAAATACAATTACCCATGTGCACCCATCACCTTCAGGACTAGCATTACACTTCGTTCCATCCATTTTCCCTCCAAAATTTCATTGTTTCTTCCCTCGGTGTAAACCCCTTCCCTCCGAAATACATATTCCAAAAATACATTCCATATTTTCTTAAAATCATTATTTTTCATTTGGCCTCTACTTATTTTCATATCACATGTCAGTTTATCGTTAATTGCCATGTGCCATAATTCTCTATACCATTCCTTCAAGTTAAATTGATTATCATTTCTCCAGTTCCTTGCAAAAATTATCCTTGCTGCTGTAATCATTATTACTATTAAATCCTTATTTTCTTTCACCAATTGATCTTCCTTAATCAGATTCAATAAAGCTATTATCGGAGACTTTTGAATATTCAATCCATTTTATATCTGCCTTCAAAATTTCAGATATTTCTTTAAATATTAAATTCCATTCTTTCTTTTTTCCCATAACCACCACATATGTAAATATGTCCCCTTCTCTTCTTTACAGCTCCAACGTAATTTTGACACACTTTTATCCATTATATTCATTTTGACCGGCGTTAAATACCACCTCCATATTACGTTTCCTCTCAATAAGTTGTGCGTGGGGGTGGGAGGAGAGAGAAAAATCTCAATGATACATAGAGACGTAAAATTTTGAAGCCGTAGAAACCGGCTTTGGGAGGCCGTTTTATATCTGCCTTCAAAATTTCTGGAAATTTTACATCTCTCGTTGGGACTCCATCCTAGAGATGGGAAGGCCTGGGGGGAAAAAAACCAAAAATTGGGGGAGGGGAGGTTTCCCCCCCATTTTTTTTCCAAAGCCATTTTCTATGGCTTCAAAACATCTGGAAATTTTTACATCTCTAGTTCTACATCTAATAATTCAGAGCATCTGCTCCCTAAATTCTGTTCTTGACATTAAACAACACAGTCCCATGTACTGTGCACATCTGTCCAGTTGTGTGGCATCTCATAGCCCAGGCCATCATTCTTATTAATATTAATTCTGTATCATCCAGTGGATTTTGACTTATAACAATTCTTGGTATATACTCAGAATTGCTATAGCAATCTCTCCTGAAGATACTCAAGGGCCACTCCAAGTCTGTACAAGTAGCCAGACAGGTAACACCACAAGCAAACCACATGCTGTAGGTGATCTTGGTTTGGCTGTCTCCCAGCAGGTGCATGTTCTCTGGCTTTACACTTAGGTGCCCCAACTTAATTATCAACCCCCAGTCCAATGCTCCATGGGCAGTGGCTCCCTCTTGCAATGCCTCACTGGTGTTCAGATGTTAATGATTGCTTCAGTAGCAATATTTCTGGGAGCACCTATCTGCAAGGTTAGAATAGAAATGGTTGTTCTGGTTTTTCCGGGCTGTTTGGCCATGTTTTTAAGGATTTTCTTCATATCATCTCGCCAGTCTCTGTGGCCAGCATCTTCAGAGGACAGGAGTCAGAACTCTGTTAGAATATAAACCTTTTTTCAGTACTGTACTGAAAAAGGTACCTTTTTTTTTTGCCCTGAAAAGCTCACATGAACATTCACATCCATACCAGAGATGAAGTTGGAAATCTGTGACCTCTTAAGCTGATTGTGCAACCCTAGTTTGGAATTTGCTTTCAACAAGGAAACCTAGCTTGCATATCTGGGCATGGATGTGGAAACCTTGATGTCTCTTCTGCACCACCACCAGCTCTGTTATGGCCAGCCTGATAAAGACTCTTGTGGACTTGAAAGCTAGCTTATGTTTCTTAGATTTTAGTAGTCTAATGAAAGCATCACTCTCCCTTATGTTCAGGCAGTATCTTTAATTATTCATTATTCTTGGGGGGGGGGGCTTTAAGGCTTATCAAGGAATGGTATAAAATTGGAAAACTCTGCTGAAATACCTCTAAAAATGTTTTTTGAAATGCGTAAGAACCTAACAACTGGAAAATGGCACTTGTCACCCCTGTCCAAGATATTCGTTTACATAATTCCAACTCATTGGCCAGAATCCTTTTGCTTATATACACTGGCTAAAGTTCAGCAACATAAATCACAGCACCAAATTTCTGGTAGTGCATTTCTTGTTACACACAAAGTCACATGACCGGTGTACAACAAGGAGTACAGCCATTCCTAAATTAGCAGCAGTTTGCCACTGTGATTTATGCCAGTGGTTCTTAACCTTGGGTTACTGAGGTGTTTTTGAACTGCAACTCCCAGAAACCCCAGTCAGCATGGCTGGTGGTGAAGGCTTCTGGGAGTTGCAGTCCAAAAACACCTGAATAACCCAAGGTTTCTGTCCAGGTAGATGTTTTCCAATGTCTTTGGTACTCTCTTTCACTCCAAGATCTACTTTCAGGTAATTAAGATCTTGTGACTCATTCCTCACAAATAGACATGGGATATTCATATCTCCAGGGATACAAATACAAATATCAGCACCACAGGTGCCTGGAAAGTCCAGTCTCCCCTCCCCATGATCTGGCAGGTCCAATTAATGGTTGCTGTGCAGTGCATGCAGCCAGTGTAGTTCCCATCGCACTAATCACAGACGTAGCCCAGCCAGCACTTCCCCGCCTCCCTGCACAGCCAGCCACTCAGTTGAGGAGGTGCATGACAAGTCCCCTTGCTCAGCGATTGAGCGGTCGGCTGTATCGCAAAACGGGGAAGTGCCAACAGGGCAACGCTAGTTGTGTGTGCCACACGGTGACCAATAATTGGAACTGCCGGTTCGGGGTGGGGGACTGAATTTTCCAGGCACCTGTGGCGCCGATATTTATATTCGTATCATCCAGAGATACGAATACTAATATCCCATGTCTACTCCCAAACTCTGTTTGGGAGAACAGGAACACAAAGCAGATTTGGGTGAAGGGTATCAACCCGCAGCCCCCTACAGATATAAAGATTGTCCCAGCCACTCCAAATGTTATCTCACACAACAGATAAATAAATGTTCTCCAGTTTTTTTGTTCCTGTGCAAGTTACTTGGGCTCAGCACATGGTCATAAAAAATAAAGTTTTACTTAAAGGAAACCAGGTCTGCTAAAGGACAAACTGGGGGTCCAAATTGAGGGAGAGTCAAATGACAGATGACCTTCAGATACTTTCTAGTGATAGAAGACTCTATAAATTATGTATGGCTGCCCAATCAATACCAGGCTCAATATGACAGACACCCCCTCCCTTTCCACTGCAGATAAAACAATTTCATCAACAGCAGTATTGATTAATCTCTCAGGTTTTGAGAAGTTAATACAGGATGTATTCACCTTTGCCAGCTTCTCCAAAGGACATTCTTAGGATCAATGAATTAGGCTGAGACTACCCTGATGGAACTGCATGCCAAGGTTTAAGTTGTTACCAGAGACCTAATAACAAGAAGGTGGATTTAGCAGTAAAGTGGGCTGGGGGGAAGAGCCGTCTATTGAATGTGGATGGTACCGCTCTGGGGAATTCTGAAAAATCAGGTTTTGATTTTTTTTTCTTTTCTTTTTCCCTTTAACTAAGCACCTAAAATTGCATGAGATATAATTGTCAGCAAAATTTGAAACAGATGCATATTGAAATAAGCTGAATATGGGGAAGAAAATAGCTAGAAGGTAAACCGGGGGGAAAATGTATGTGCACTCCTTTTCACATTTTCATGAATAATTATCTTTATTAAAATCCCAGGGTGCAGAAACAGATGGGCAGGTTGTTCTCTTTGCAGATTCTCCTGTGAAACACCATTTGCTGAGAAAGGATGAGAGCCTCACAGTTTGTGAAAAGTCTGGCCAGACATTCATTGCCAATTTCAACACAGATTGTAATCACAGAGTTCAGATCAAGGGGTCAATTGGTCACACTCCATTTTTATCAGCAATATTTCTGGCAAAAGTGTCATAGCAGAGTGGCAGGGGCCATACTTTGCATTCAAAATGTCCCAGATTGAATCCTGAACATCTCAAAGTACGGCTGGAAAGACATCCAAAATGGTGGCAGGCCATTGTTGGTCAATCCAGACAAAACGAAGTGAAATGATTTGGTATAAAGGAAGATGCTTACATGCTCCTTCTGGGAGAGTTCACAGGCAATGTGCAATTGTAGGTCCTTTACCTGTTGGGTAAGTGAGGCTACTGATAATGTAGCCTCACTTACCCAACAGAGATGCATTTGATAACAAAAATGGAGAAATCTTTTCAGCAGCTTGTTTCCTGCACCGCTAGGCAGCATACAACCAAAGATTCCTATCATATATGTCAGCTTACAGGCAGACCTAATAATGCAGGTACACATTACATCTTTCTTTCTTTGTCTAGAAACACTACAGTACAATTAACAAATACCCTTTCCCCTGAAAATAAGACCTAACTTGAAAATAAGCCCTAGTATGATTTTTCAGGATGCTTGCAATTTAAGTCCTACTCAAAAAAATAAGCCCGTTAAGTGAAACCCCGCCCTCCAGCGTTGTGCCGCAACCAGAAGAAGATGGCATGACTTTATTTGAATAAATGTAGATTGTTGTACATGAAAAAAATAAAATATCCCCTGAAAATAAGCCCTAATGTGTTATTTCAAGAAAAAATTAATATAACACTCTGTCTTATTTTCAGGAAAACATGGTATATCAGAGCATTTTCACCCAATAATGGGTAGCATCAAGAGTACAGAGAGGGGTATGAACCACAGGTCCGCAGTTTGGTGCGGTTCGGTCACAAAGCTCTTCCATGGGCATCTGAGCTTCCCTTGCCCCTCCTCCTCTGGTGGGCGCCCACTCAGAGGCAGCGCCTGGAAGAGGCATGGCTGGGAAACTGAGGAACAGTTGTGTGGATGAACCACCAAAATCCAGTTTGTGCTCATCTCTAATCAAGAGCATTTGGGGCAGCTAACCTCAAGTCTCCCATAGTGCCTGTTGAGGGGCACAGAGTACACTAACATGGGCGTGACGTTGCCTGTTCTTCTCCACACTCACAGTGTGGGTGCAAATCCCCAATTTTCTTAGGTTCACCCCAGTTGTGCCAATTCCAGTCCATAAGTGGCTTCCAAGTAATCCAAATAATCTATGTACCTGCAGGCTACACTTTCCTGTAGTTCCATCGATTTTAAGAGGTGGGCAGTTCTTTCTGGGCACTGGATTTTCCTTTTTTGTTTGTTTTTTCACTACACCTGCCAGAATTCAGCAGAAATTGCCCCCCCCCAAGCTAGAATTCGGGCAGCTATATCCCCCCACCAAAAAACACAAGTTATTAGAGAAGCTTCGGGATACACACCTGTTCTTATTCTCCCTTTTCTTTATTTGATTTTTATTCCACCTTTCTCCTCCAGCAGAGACCCAAGGTGGCATACAAATAAATAAATACAGTAAATAAAATCAACACCCCTGTTATAACAAATGAATTATGCCTAAACATTATAGTATATATATTTTGAAAACACTATTTAAAAGTATAAATTTCTAAAGACCTCTTCATCTCATCCTAGTCCCCTAAAAGCCTCTCTAAAAAGGTGTGTTTTCACTTGCAAACAGAAGGAAAGGAGGGAAGGGGCCAACCACGCCCCCTGAGGAAGGAAGTTCCATAATAAGGGAGTAGCCACAGATACAGGCTTCTCTCAGGTCCTCCACAGACATGCTTGTGAGAGGGATGGGATCAAGAGAAGGCACTCCCTGAGGATCTTAATAAACATGGAGGGCGGGGTTGTGCATGGAGATTCAGTCTTTCAGATACAGTCTTGTTCTTTGCCGAAACTCTGTCTATATAAATAACCATTAAACACTGTGAAGGGTAGCATTATGAGTAGAGCTTTCTAAGCTCCATAGCAACTGCAAAGCATTAGGGGACAATAGTCTCTCGGTTCATTAGGCTCTGCAGAGAGTGTCTCTCAAAAAACAGTCCCCCAATGCTTTGAAGTTCCCGTGGAGCTTAGAAAGCTCCACCCAGTGCCTTCTCTATGCTTAATGACTGTAGCTGCAGACTGAACCTTCGCTAAGAACAGGTATGTTGATTGGATTGGTTGGTTGATTGGTTGATTGATTGATTTGGCTAAAGCTACCAGAATTCTTGTTAGGGAAATTACTGCTGAATTCTGTAGCTGTAGTGAGGTGGGGGGAATAAAAAATGACCATGCCTAGTTCTTTCTTCCCGTGTTATATTCCTCATTCTGTGTTGTTCCTTCAATATTCTGAAAAAACCCACTTTCTCAGTTTTAATGTGCGAGGGGTGAGACTGTAGCCGAAGATTGGATATGCACTGTTCTAGATGTTTTGAGTCTTTCACTATTCGCTGCTACCTCTCTCTGTGCATGACTGGACACAATGCTTTCTAGATAATTGATTTCATCAACAAAGCTTGGCTTCAAGCATCCAGTTATAATTCTTTCATTGAGTGTTACATCTATTTTGTATGGGCTGAACTATACCACACCAGGCTGGCATATTTGCATGCAGAGTAGCATACAGCCAAGACTGTAGTTCTTCGTCCTTGTGGTTGTGTGCCCTAACTGGTTCTTAATAGTTTGCACAGACCTTTGTGTTTTCATAGTGTATCTTCTAGGAATTTGGAGACTCAACAATAATTCTGTTAGATGACCTTCCAGGTGACCTGAAGTTTCTGAGATGCCTGCTTGTTTCTCAGATGAAACGTCCAGATCTGAGTCTGAGTTGCGTTCAAGCAGTAAATTAATAAGATTTAAGAGTGCAGGTAGCTGGGTTGAAACTGCTCAACCCCTCTAACAAGCTGAAACACTATACAGTGGTGCCCCGCATAGAGAGGTTAATCCATTCCGGATTAACCTTCGCTATGGGGAAACATCGTTAAGTGGGACGGGGAAACGTTTAATGCGTTCCAAATGGGCCCAAAACTCACCGGTCTCCAATGTTCCTCCATGTCGCGGCGGCCATTTTGGGTATCCCGGCGGCCATTTTGGGTGTCCCGGTGGCCATTTTTAGTGTTCCGGCGGCTATTTTGGGTGTCCCGGCGGCCATTTTTAGTGTTCCGGCGGCCATTTTGGGTGTCCCGGCGGCCATTTTTAATGTTCTGGCTGCCATTTTGGGTGTCCGGCGGCCATTTTGGAACCACCGAACAGCTGTTCCCCCATCGCAATGCGAGGATGCCCTCGCATTAGCGATGGGGAAATCCGCATCGGTATGCGGATTCTTTGTTAAACAGTGCACTCGTTATGCAAGGCACCACTGGTATATGGTATTTTACCAGGTGGATTCCATGTTCTACTTTACCTTGTGCTTTTAAAAGGCCAGCCAGAATTCTTTTTATTCATGGCATAAGAAAGAAGGCAGGCTTGGGCAAAACATACAGGTTATTTAATTCTTTCCCTACTACTAGATTTCATGTACTCTCTTAATCCCAACCAACAGCTTTTCCTACAATTCTCGCTATGTTTGGAATGGAAGCACCAGTCTGAAGCCTGAATTATGGGGATTTCAGGTGGGAGAAACAGATTATGGAGAAGGGTGAAGAAACCATTAAGAAAGAACCATCCATAAACCTGATGTTTCTCCATTGAAAATTGTGTGCATCCACAAGCTGAATAGAAACTGGGCATCGGAGAAATTAAGACAAAGTATAAAACATGTATCTCTATCAAAATGCTGTCAACAGACAAGTGTGTTCTATTTACAAGGTCCCTATTTTTTACCATGAGAATATATACATCTATGTCAGCTATCTCAAGGCAATTGAAGAATGAGTCAAATGGGAGATGACAAGATATGACACCTTAGTGCTAAAAGAAATAGGCAACCAAGTAGGAAAAAAAGTTCAATGTTAAGTCAAAAGCAATAAACATTTCTCTATGGGATTCTGACACAGGAGGAAGTGGATCCAACCCCTGGTATCTCAACTGCTGGCAACTAATCAGGATAGATATTTTGGTGGCATGGTAGACAGTTCAACAAAAACATCAACTCTGCAGTAGCAGAGGAAGAGGCAAATTTAGCACGTTAATAGGGACAAGGGCTGAAAATAAGACAGCTGGTATCATACTTCATTTCTATCTATTTAACAAGCAGTTACACTTAGAATATCAATCATAGTTATAATGACACCATCTCAGAAATGAGACTGTAGCGCTGGGGAAAAAATATAGGACATGATAGCAACAAAATAATTACAGAGTTGGAGTACCTTCTCTTCAAGGAAAAATTGACATGTTTGGGTTTGTGGTTCAGAGATTATGAAGAATGCTAGAAGTTTATAAGGCTAATTATGGAGAAAGCTGATCGCTACAATTTAGGTTATCCAACAAAACTGACTGATGTTAGACTTGCAGGAAAGCACATCCTACACAACGCAATGAATATATGGAGCTCACCACCATGCAATGGCCACCTCCTTCCGATTTAATCCATCTGTCTATGAGTCTTGTTATCTCTATTATGGAGGTCCAATTTGATTTTTGCTAAAAACACCAACTCCTAGAGTTCTCCTTTTGGGAGATCCACCTGACAGACCACACCTTTGTGTGAAGGGAAAGACCAGAAGCTCCGGGTCTTTCTAGTAGAGCCGACTCTCTTAAAAACCTCCAAAATGACCCAGACTAGCCCTCCTGCCTCCCCTGGTAGTAAGAAAGATCAAGGCGCCGGCGCACAGGAGTCAGGAGAAGCACCACCAGAAGGAAAGGTGTCGTGTGCAGTGGATACCAGTGACTTGGAGGAAGCACTCAAGGGGTTAATGACACCCGATCCTTATAAGGAAGAATTGGAGGGAAGGAGGAGGGGTTAAAGAGGGAAGAAGGAGGGTTGGGGTATATAACGGTGAGGCGGGATGATATCCCCGGTGGTTGGGAGATGGTCTGGATAGAGGATCCATGGACCAAGCGTTGGGAGGAGGCTGAAAGGAGGCGTAAGAGGGGCTTGATGCAGAAACCCTCTTACTGGGGGGAGACTGAGGCCAAGCTCTGGCGTAAGAAGCTGGCCGAGGCGAAGGAGGCGAGTGAAAGGGAGAGGGCGGCCAGACAGGCATGGCATATAGAAGAGCTGAAGAAGATGGGCTGTTACCTGGTCCCTGGAGTGCCTCGCCGAGAGAAGGAGACCTCTCATGGGGGTGGATCGGAGACGAAGAAACCCTCCCATTGTTGAGTCCGTTTGATCAAGAAGTAAAGGACAAGTTGTTGGGGGAGGTCCCTGTTGGACCTTGGGACTCTGAACCTGTTAAAACTGTTTTTGAAACTACATGGATACCCTTGCCCGAGCCTGTTACAGGGCAAGAGACTAAACCAGAATCACCAGTAAAAAATGACGTTCCGTTTATTCCAGTTAATAAAGAAAAGTTGACAGCAGAAAAAGCAGTCTCGACTCCTTCTTGGGAAGAGCGGGAAGCCCCGAACAGCGAACCCTCACACTTTGGACATCTAAATTTTGCTCAATCGGAAAAAGGCCTCATTCAAAGGATCTGTGGCTTAACTCTAGCCTAGGTTCTTGTTAAATAAAGAAGTTGCCCCATTACTACCTGGAGAACTCACTGCTAGTTTCAGATCAGCTTCCTTTTGTTATGTTAGGCCATAACTAGGTCATTGGGAGTCTTTATGTGAGTTTTCTCCAGGTAAGTGAAATTTAGGTATCTATAGATGTCACTGTTAGGAATTCCCAGAATGGAGAAATCAAGGAGTTGGGAGTCGAACAATCCAAATGACACATCCCTAGTCACTGTGTGCTTTCAAGTTGTTGAAACTTGAAATAATAGCAAACTTTTGAATTAATGACCTCCAAAAGGGACGTGGTGGCGCTGTGGGCTAAAGCACAGAAGCCTGTGCTGCAGTGTCAGAAGACCAGCAGTCGTAAGATCAAATCCACATGACGGAGTGAGCTCCCGTCGCTTTGTCCCTGCTCCCGCCAACCTAGCGGTTCAAAAGCATGCAAATGCAAGTAGATCAATAGGGACCACCTCGGTGGGAAGGTAACAGCGTTCCGTGTCTAAGTCGCACTGGCCATGTGACCACGGAAGATTGTCTTCGGACAAAACGCTGGCTCTATGGCTTGGAAACAGGGATGAGCACTGCCCCCTAGAGTCGAACACGACTGGACAAAAATTGTCAAGGGGAACTTTTACCTTTACCTTAAAAGGCCATACCTCTAAAAGCCCACCTCAGGCTTTCAAGTCACACCATTTCATGTTCAGTCTTCATCTTTTCTTACTGCTTCCTACTTTTCCTAGCACTATGTATTTTCCAGTGAATTGTGTATTCTCACAATACAGTACAATAGCTTCCATTTAGTCATTTTAGCTTGTAGTGGGAGCGCAGGACTGATCTGATTTAGAACTGGTTATTTATCTAGCAGTTACAGGAATCCATAGACCTCTTCTGAAAAACTCCATATTTTGAATTAATCAATTTTCCTTGCGAGCTATTTTCACTGTCCAGCTTTCATAACCCTAATTGGGAGTACCATAGCATTGATGGTCTTGGCCTTGCACCCTCCAATAAGAAGTAACACAATTGCTTCAAGAGATCTACTGCTTTCATGCCTTGCATGCAAGCTTCATGGAAGTGTCTGAATGTCTGTGATGGGACTAGACAGACCTCTGCTAAAATCCAGCAAGGCTCCTATTTACAAATTGCAGTATTTTAACAAATTCCATTAGTGAGAAAGCATTTAAACGGAAAACCATTGGAAGGGACTTTTTCATTGATGTGCTAAAAAGGAAAGCTCTTAGTGCTTCCCTGTAAAACTGGTGACATGAATAAGTAAATTATTTTAAGTAGAAACAGTATATTGCAAAGCTTGTTAAGCCACTGGCAATTAAAAAGAGAGATTGTATTTTCATTAACCAAACAACAGATCAGTATAGAAGGAAGAGCACCAAGCAGGGGGAAGAAAACATATAGCCCAAGGTATCAAACCATATTTTATTATACAATATAGAAGTTGCACTTTTAAAATAAACTCATTTTAGGAGGCAGCTTAAAAGTGGTATTTATGCATATTTTATTAGGAACATCCCTCAAGAAGTTACAGATAATTCAGTCAGAAAAAAGAGCATAACTCATATGTTTTGCTTGCTAATCAGAGGGAGGACTGGTGTAGGAGGAGGCACATAAGATACTACAGCTCAAGGTCATTAGATACAGGACAATTGTTTTGTATTCAGTCCCATTGCTCCTATCCAGATTCAGAAGTATAGCTGAAATTTTCATAGCATTGGTTCACAGGTGTTGGTCCCATCTTCATCGGTCACAGAGTAGACACAGACATTATCTGGAAAAATGTGTACACCACATCTACCAAGATAACAAAAATCCAGAAGAGAATGGACAGGGGTGTTGACGTTTCCAGAATGTCCCTATGGTCGCTTGCAGAACGTCGCCTATGGCAGTTTCTCTATATATGATTTACTGATCTGTTCTCCAACTGCAGGAAAATTATTTAAGGTTTGGTGGTGGATTTACAGATAACAGGCAAATCTATCACACTTGCCTAAGAAAATGCAATTCTACCTTCTGTACTTGAAAAACTCAGAAATTAAACCCGTGTTCATGCTATTCCCCCTTCTCTGCCTTTATTTCTGATAAATTGTCAGAAGGATGTTGCCTTCCACATTGTGTTTTCCTTAGCACCACCACTTCTGAGTAATTTGCTTTAATACTTTCATACTTTATGCAGGCAATTCCTGCTTCAGATTTGCACAACTGCACAGGTTCAAAATCCCATTGTCTAAATGGAACACAGTCTGTCCAAGTAAGCCTAACTACTACTTAGTACAGAGCAGAATGGACAATGGTCATAAGGAAGAAAGGCAAAGGAAGTGCACTGTGACAAGCCACCTCAGACCTCATGGCAGCAATAACGGGAGAGTACAGGATTACACTCCTGGTTTCTTCATGTTAATTTCATAATTGGAAAAATCTTTAATCCATTCGCAGTGCTACAAGACAACCTGAGCCCCAGAAGTTTCCAACCACAGTGTAAACAATTTCCTAGTTTCTCCCTGCTGCATAAGTAGAGTAAGAGATAACACTGAATTCAGCCTGGCTCTTATCTGAAATAAGCTCTTACAACAGATAAGGCTTTCTTTCAAAAAGGCCATTTCCCCAGTTTCCTTTTAGAAACAAAGAAAGATCTCTTCTGGCCAAACAAAATTCTGAGTATCTGACCAGAATTTCACTGGTAACACACTTCCAAAAGTTATCAGGGAAATATTCCATAATGTTCCGTTATGTGTCATTGAGATTTCCATGAATGTTCAAATTTAAAGCGCCTCTTAAGACTTACAAAACTCAGATATGAGATTGTGTTGCAAAATTTCTTGCCAGCTATTCCCAGTTCTAGCTGCCCCAAACTTGCCCGTTCCCCCCGCCCCGTTAAACATTGGTCAGTCCTGACATAGATGAAAACTCCTCCGCCCCTAAAAAAACCCTTTTGCAGGAACCTGCAGACACAAAAATTGTACAGAAAAAATGTACACAAATGTTAAATAAGTTACACAAAAGGACACAAGCATAACTGTTGATAAAAACTGGAATATGGCAAGGAAGTTACAATAAATCAACCTGTGGCATCAATTACTATTTAATGTTTTAAAATGCATCTATGTAAACAATATTCTTAGAATTGCAGACCTGAAAGGGACCCTGTGGGCCATCAAGTCCAGCCCACAGGGTCAAGAAGGCACATCCGGGAATCAAATGTCCAACCTCTGGCTTCCCTAGCTGCTGAGCTATCTAGAAGTCATTCAGTTTCTCATACTAGAAATTCAATCACGAGTTCTCTTAAACATATGAAACAAAAAATGGAGGCCTCCTTAAAAACCACCTCTGAGCAGCTGTCCCTTCTAGAGCACCAGTGTTGGAGAAATAATTGCTATGGTTCAAACTACACAGAAAGGGTCTCCCTATACTGTGACAGTCACCAAATAATCGCTGCATCAAATGCATGAATCACCCTGGCCTTCAGTCCTTACATAATGGAGTTTCATTACTATACACCAAGGTCTCTTTATTAAACAAAAAGTCATTATGTATGGAGGCAACCATACATTTCAAACACATTTGTGGCTAGCCTTAGAGAGTGGAAACAATGTACATTGGAATGAGAAAGCAGAGAGTCTTTCACACTCCATGCCGCTCACTGTAAAGAATTAACAATCTAACAGACCACATGTAGTACGATCTTCTGCGGCTCCCTGTTGCAGATGTTCTACTTCCTGCTTGTTGGAAAGGGCTGATCATACATGGCTGCTGCCACTGGGTGTCAGACTTCTACAACAATCCACTAAAGAAAATTCTTCACAAGTAGCTGGCTGCAAACTTTGAATAAGAGCAGAGTAGTTAACACAGTGTGAAAGTTATGAGACTGCTCCTCCCTTTTTTTGACTTTTAGATTTTCAGTATTTTTCAGAAACATTTAAAGGCTTCCAAGTTGAAATCAGATGTCCTGACACTGTGGATAAGAAGGCATTGTAGATAGAAGTTTGTCTTTTTGTCTCTCCTAGTTTGAAAGATGACATAACACATTGTTTTATTTAAGCAGTTCACATCCCATCTAGTTACCTGAAAAGGGATAGACATAAAATAGAGCTTACACTGGTCATGCATGGTGTAGGATCTTACAACTCATGTTTAGGTGACTTGTTCTTTCTTTATCTGTAAGCTAGTAATGGCTATCCTCATCAAAAATTCCATACCGGGCAAAATCATGGAGGGATACACGGACGTCTGCACTCCTTTGCCTCATTTCCTCCCACCCCATAGTTTTGTTAATTGAAAAACACACCACTGCCCACCAGTAACAACTTTTAATTTTTTTAAATGAGTGAAGTATGCTGAGATAGCCTCAAAACATGACAACATTGTCCCCGTATTCACAGAGGCCACAAGGGAACTTCCTGAGCATTATTAAAATTTGAATGGGGAGGGGAACATGGGTCTGGAAGATGACATTTGGAAGGTCACATGGGACTGGTCAGTCTCATACTACCCACTTCTGTAAGGAGTGGAACTCCCCTGCTAGATAACTGGGAGGAGGTGATTTCTATCATTCCATCACCCTTCTCTGGGCTGTCCAGAGCCACATGGAGAAAGCACTGAGGGCTACAAGTGATGTTGAGGTCAGTGAAAATAATCTCTTCTTCTCCTTTTTTAACAGGTAGGTAGGAGCATCTTGAGTGGAGTTCCACTCAGTGTTTTCCTACTGCTAGAAACAACCAAGATAAAAAGCAGCTTTCTTAAGCTAAAGAAAAATACAAGAATGTTCTAGAGCAGCGGTCCTCAACCTTTTTGGGACTGCAGACCGGTTGGGGCGTGCGGGCTCCGTGTGCGGGGGGGAAGCAGAGGCACCTACACGCTTGTGGAGGGGGGGGGCATGACGCGCGCGGAGGTTGCGGACCAGGGGTTGGGAACCCGTTTTAGAGAATGTATACTGAAGAAGAGGTGTGGGCTTCAGTTGTATGCGGTCTACATTTTACTGGAATATCTCCAGTGATTAGTATCCATAAAGAAAGAGTAAACATTCAGGCTCTCTTTTAACACTCGCAGAACTAATCTGTGCTCACTGATCCTCAGACCTTGCAAGAGAAATCCTCCCATGACAGTATTCTTTCCACCCCAGCAAGGTCTATGGGAGATTTGCTAGTGTTCCGTCACCTCCCTTCTGTCCGTACCTGTGCAAAAAGATTACGCGGTAGTAAAAGCTTAAGCCACTTGATGATGTCCCTCTAAAGCCTCCAATTGCAGGTATTAACAAAATACTTGTGCCCATCTTGATCCCACAATCTAAGAAATTCTGAGCCAGAAGGAATTAAGCTATACAAAGAATGTTGGTTTACTAGATGCTTCTCTTCATGTCACCGGAAGGACAAGAAATCTTCTTCTTAGTATTCAATCCATTAAAGAGCACAATCGTAATTTTCATTTTGAAGCACTGATCAGGCTATCTGTATTTTATACATTCTAGCACTACTGTTTCCTCTTTCCCTTTTGTTGAGCTTCTATGAAAAGTGACGTTCTCCCATATACATAATCTTGTGTTGAACAAACTGAGTTAATGTTTACAATTAAGATCCGGAAACAGAAGGGGAGGGTTACTAGCCTTTAAAATAACAGAAGTCTGTATGAAAATGTAAAACTGAATGGAGCACCTAAACAGATGGACAAATCTTAATGGCCTGGACCAAACTAAGATTTTCTAGTCATTGGCTATCTGTTGACAAAATACTAGAAATAGTATTTTTTAGGTTGTGTGAGGCAAAGTGCTTCAGCATGAAGCTCCAGAAATGGCTAGCTAGGTCTCTGAAATCATTCACAACAGCCATCTCTCCTACATTTATTTATTTTCAAATTGATTTCTCCAAATATACCTAAACGTGCTCCAAATTCAGGATTCATCCACAACACAGATGTCTAAATTGAGCCAGCAACACCATGCTTGTCCAGTTAATACTGATAAGAAAACTCAAAATTAGCAATAAATATGGTTTAGCTCAGCCATTCTCAACCTTTTTTGGCCCCACCACTTTTAGGAGCTCTTCCCAGGCTCTCGTTCCTACCCCCTATCATACAAGGACACAACATAGATTAATAGAAAATCTCCTTCTCACATTTTTCAGTCTGTGCCCCCCTTCAAATGTGTAAGGGCCCCCAGAGGGCCATATGGCTGGTTGAGAATGACTGGCTAAGATAACTCAACAAGTCAACGGAAGATCCTAGTTGATTAATCTTTGGGCCGTATTTTATTGTTGCCCAGAAAAAAGAACTCAATTCAGCATCAAAGCTCTTTCTTCTGGAATGTCTCCCCATTTAATTTCTCTGATGAGCTGTGTTTCGTTGTTCTATTGGCGAAGTTCCAATCAACAGGACAGAGAAGCTGCTGAGTCTTTTTGTATGTCCAGTAAGGGTTAAGTAAGAGCGTGACGGCACCCATTCCTATGAGCTCAATGGCAAAATGAAAAAGTTCTAGATTTTCCGCAAAAGCATTCCAATTGGAAATGCACACCCACCACATGTGATACGTCAGGATCATACGGCAGTGAAACATATGGATCATTATCCACTGGTTTGCCTTCCAAAATAAAGTATTAGACCAGCCAACCTGGAAGAGAAAATTTAAGAAGTTAAGACTCTGTACTATGTGGCACTTCTCACAGATTATATCACAATAAAGATATTGCACTTATAACGACAAGTCCAAACACAGGTTGCCAAGGTGGATCCTCACAGTTCAAGTCCACACCTACAAGACTTGAAATAGCTGCTTGTTCCACGACCTGGAGGCTTCAGAAATTTCCTGTTTAGAAGTCATCCAACTTGAGAGAGAATACATGTAGGCTAGGAGGAAGAAAATGGAAAGGACAACACTCGTCTTGGAAGATCAAAGTTGTCATCTAGAACTAATATCAAGATACAACTTTTCCTTGAGTTCAAAAGTCAGAACTGCCGGGCTCCTTTACGGCCAGTTAATTCACATCTTTTGGCCCAATAAGTAACAGAAATTATTCAGTGGTGAAAGACCCCTCTGCCAAGCCATCCCCACACTGCACTACCTGCATTAGGGTTAAACCACAGGGCCGGAAATTATACGGAAAATCCCAAGTTTAGTCCTAATTCCTAGGGAGAACTGGCAGCTTTGATTGAGCAGCTCAGTCCAACAGCAGAAACCTATTAATTTAGTGCTTACTCGAGAAAAGATTATGTTTGGTCTGACAGCAAAACAGTATTTGGCAAAACTGCATAAATTAAATTAGAGTAACAGTAGGCTGGAGGCTACTGGATTAATTCCTTAAGTGAAGTAAAACAGTAATACTGTATATGTTACCAGAACTTTGGCAGTCTAGGCAGTTTGGATGGTGAATTGCTATCTACATAATATTCTAAAAGCACACTGTTCAATGTGCTTACATTCTTCAAAGCAGGGGTCCCTAACCCCTGGTCTGCAGCCCGGTGCTGGTCTGTGGCCTTGGCAGGACCGGGCCACAGAGAAACACTCCCCCCGCCCCCCACAGGTGCCCCACCCCCCACGAGCACACCCCGCCCAACTGCACATGCATGCGAGTATGCCCCCCCCCGCAAGCATGCCCTGCCTGTGAGTGTACCCCCCACTCATGGACCCCACCCCCCAACCAGTCTGCAGTTCAGAAAAGGTTAGGGACCACTGCTTCAAAGAACAGTCCAACTCTTTCAACTGCTTTAAAGTCTATAGAACAGTGGCTTTTTGATCCCAAGATAAGTTAAGGATATTTATGAAATAAAGTTTCCCATCTCCTCTTCCTATCTCACAACCTGCCACATTGTTTTAGGACAGCCTCCAGCAACTCCAGTGAGGGGGATCACAAATGGCAGCACAGCGAAAGGAATGGATTCCTTGAAATGTCTCAGAATCCAGGCCAGAGCTTCTCTATTAGATGACGGCAGGGTCAGATCTTAAAACTATGCTTCATTACTTAAAAATAAAACAGATGACTAGTATGTTCTTCCTCTCCATACAATAAAAGCTGGTTCCATGATGCTTAATCAAGTAACAACAAGTTGATCTCCAAAACAAGGAAGTAAAATGGCTGCCAATGATTCACTGTGGATAGCTGAACCTACATCTATTTCTTGCTTAATTTCTCAAAAATGGGATGGAACTCAAATCTCTTTGGAAATCTCATTAGGTAGCTTTGCCCTCTAATCCCTAATGCACAAGAACATAGTTACTCAATTTTACTTCAAGAATACATGGAGAATAAATTGAAGTACACCTGAGCAGGTGCTGCATGTCCTTCTTTCAATGAGCTCAAATCTATTTAATTGAAATACTTGTCCTGAAAAGGGTGATTGATGTCCATGTTCCAAGGCATTTGTGAACAGATTTTTCCCAAGGGAAGTCAATATTTGATTATCATTACCTCCGCAAACAAAGAACTTATATAAGATTTAAAGACTGCTGTTTTATTTTTAATTGCCCAGAGCTACTTTCACATCTAAAATCAGGGTGGGCAACTGCCACGACTCCTAGCCAGCACAGTCATCAGTGAGGGAACTGATGGGAACTGCAGTCTAACAAACATTGGGAGGGCCGACACATTAGGCTGGTAACATTTAATTGTGTTCCTATTATTTATTTATTTATTTATTTATTTATTTATTTATTTATTTATTTCCCACCCATCTGGTCTGGTCGACCACTCTGGGCGGCTTCCAATAAAAGTATATACAATAAAACAAAAATATTACACATAGAAGTCTGCATTCAATCAGAACACATACAATAGAACAAATAAAGAAAGAAAACGGAAAAAAGAGTTAAATATTGACTCTTGATAGTGCCCAGCGTAGGGGCCGCACGAATCACCGGAGGAAGATTATTCCAGAGGCGAGGAGCCACCGCCGAGAAGGCCCGGTTTCATGTCCTTTCCTTCTGGGCCTCCCTCAGCGTTAGGCCCCCCAGCCTCACCTCTTGGCTTGCGCGGGTGATCTGAGTAGATCTAGGTGGGAGCAGGCGTTCCGCCAAGTATCGGGGTCCTAAACCGTTTAGGGCCTTATATGTAAGCATTAACACTTTGAAGTCAACGTGGAAACGGATGGGCAGCCAGTGCAGCATGGCCAGAGTAGGAGAGATATGTTGGTATTTTCTCACTCCAGTAAGGAGTCTGGCCGCCGCATTCTGCACCACCGGAATTTTCCGCGTCAGCTTCAAAGGCAGCCCCACGTAGAGCCGTTACAGTGGTCTAATCTAGAGATTACGAGCGCATGTACTAAGGTAGTGAGCGCCCCTGTGTCTCGGTAGGGCCGCAGCCGGGCAATCCGCCAAAATGGAAAAAGGGGTGCGGACTACCGATGCCACCTGTTTCCATGGTGAGCGTCGGGTCCAGGTGTACCCCCAGGCTGCGGACCCCATTCTTCGTGGCCAGGGTCACTCCCCCAAATGAGAGTCACCCAAGCCGCCAGCCACAGGGCCACCCACCCTCAGAACTTCAGTCTTGTCCGGGTTCAGCCTCAACACGTTCTCCCGCATCCATTGCAGTATGGCCCCCAGGCAGCGCTGGAGGAACAGGACAGCATCACCTGCAGTTGGTGAAAAGGAGATGTAGAGCTGGGTGTCATCAGCGTATTGATGACACGATGCTCCACACCCCCTGATGACCCCACCCAGCGGCCTCATGTAGATGTTAAACAGCATTGGGGAGATAATCGACCCCTGTGGAACCCCACATTTGAGGCTCCATGGGGCTGAGACACTCTCCCCAAGCTGAACTCTCTGAGGACGGTCCTCCAAGAAGGAGCGGAACCAGGCCAGTGCCAGGCCACCAATACCCAACTCGGAGAGCCTCCCCAGGAGGATACCGTGGTCAACGGTATCGAAGGCCGCCGAGATGTCGAGGAGGACCAACAAAGATATTTTACCTCTGTCGGCCTCCCTCAACAAGTCATCGTACAGGGCGACCAATGCCGTCTCCGTACAGTGGCGTGGCCTGAAGCCTGACTGAAATGGATCCAAGGCATCTGTTTCATCCAAATGTGCTTGAAGCTGGTCGGCCACCACCCTCTCGACCACTTTGCTCATGAAAGAAACATTGGCGACGGGCCTATAATTGCCAATTTCGTCCGCTGCCAAACTAGGTTTCTTTCTTATGGGCCTAATGAGTGTCTCCTTGAGGGCAGAGGGAAACCTGCCTTCAAGGAAAGACCCATTTATTATAGCAGTGGCCCATTCTGTTGCTATTGGCCTGGCTGCTTTGATTAGCCAGGCCGGGCAAGGGTCCAAGGAGGAGGTGGTGGCTCGACAGCGGTCAAGCACCCTGGCCACAGAGTCAGGCGTGACAGGCTGAAAAGAATCAAGAGTTACCGGGCAAGACAGAGCACTGGACATCTCTGCTCGACTCACTGTGTTCAAAAAAGGAGAGAGGTCCTGGTGGGACATTTTACGTTATGCCACTTGTCCGGATCAACTGACAGATGCAAATGCTCAACACAGCACACTGCCTACTGCTCTCTCTTCAAACTTCTCAAAGCAGTAGTCAATGCTAGCCTGTTTTTGTGTGGATAATGAAAACAAACCAAAGAAAAAGGTAAATGATCTTCAAGTAGGCTTTTAAGCGATAACTGTCTCAGGAAGGCTTTCCTTATTCAACTTCTCAAAGTTGAAAACATTTTAAAATGTTTTAAAGTTATTTTTAATCTTGATACATATTTCTGGTTTTTTAAATATCGTATTTTAAAACTGTACATTTTTGTACAGTTTTAGCTGAGGTGGGAGGGAGGGTGGGTGGGAGGGAGGAAGGAAGGAAAAGAAAGAGTCAAGTTTTGCACTCTCTTTAAAAGAGAGAGAGAGAGAGAGAGAGAAATCTGTCAGCCTTTCAGATGTCACAAGACCTAATTTGACCCCTACATTTTACTTCCTGTGGGATAGAAATTGGAAGTTGGTTCACATGGAGCCATTTGGTGCTCTTTGTCTTGGATCCAGGCTCCTTCTGTCTCCAAGGCAGTGGGTGACAGAAATGGAGATCCTGAAGACATCAGTAAGGAATCCCATTCCCCCTACAGCCCAGAGAAAGTTCTTAAGGCTCTTAGCATTTTAATTATTTAAATTTTTGCTCCATGCCAGTTTTAATGCAATGGTTCCCAACCTTGGGTAACCCAAGTGTTCTTGGACAGCAACTTCCAAAACCACCAGCCCACACAGCTGGTGATGAAGGATTCTTAGTCCAAAGAATGACTGGGTTAGCCAAGGTTGGGAGCTTACTGTTTTAATGTAGTTATTTTAACATGCTTCCAATATTACAAAATAAAAGAAGAAAGCTTCAAATAAGCTTCCAGCACTGAACATTTTCTTAAGATGGTGACACTAGGAACAGCTACACAGCAATTCTCTGCTTATTTCTACACGACATGCAGGATAGACAGCTCACTTTTATCTTACATTAGCCAGTGCCATAGACTGATGCTGCCTTACTCATACAGAGGAAATACCCAACACAGAAAGACAGTATAGGAAAGGCCGCTTAAGCAAACTCGTAAGTTATACAGCTCAGGTAAAAATAGACACATTATGTTCTTATAAACAGCACCCCATGTCAGAAACACTTTTTCTTAAAGCAAGAGTTTTAGAAATTCTTATTTTTTATGCAGCATCAGCAAACACGTCCACATGCTATACACCTATCAGACACAGTTCCAATGAACTATCTCAGTATAGATCAAAGTGCATAGATCAAAATAGATCAAGGAAATTCTTACTTTTCTCACAACTGGTAATATATTTTAGATTGTTTCTCCCCCCCCCCCCCCCGTAATCTGAAGCACTTGTAAAACAATAAACACACCTTTAAATGACATTTTGAATTCTATGTATAAAACTGGAGACACTAATGGATGAATGCATTCAATAATTTTACTTATTTTGAAAACAGATCTATAGGGTAAATATTCTTATAAAAAGAACAGGTTCTTTTATTCTAACTAATATTCAGAGTATATATGATAAAGTGTCAAAAATATGTTTTGCTCAACTCTATCCATATTACAGGACTATACCATCCCAAGCATATAGAGCAGCTCTTACTTTCAAAATAGTGTCACCATGACCCCCATCCTAGGGAGCCATTCTGGCTGGACATATTAGAGAGATCAGCAGCAAGCACCATAAAGGCCAGACAAGGTCAAAAACCTCCCTGCACAGGATTCTCTACAGCTAATCAATAGTAAACAAAGTGCAAAGTTCTGGGTTGGGAGACTGACTTATTAAGCTTACCAGTCTCCATAAATGAAGCTGTGCCTGAGAACTGCGGCCTAGACTCAACTACATAAAAAGTTCATTTGCAATCAACTTTGCTGGGGGTAAGTTCCTCACCCAGAGATGCCCAATGAGATGCAGAAACTCTGCCCTCCTTTCTCCCATGGGCATCTAACCAAAGGCAAAAACAACATGGTTGGGATGGGCGATTCTAGAGCAGTGCTTTGGAAGATCACTTTTTCTTTTTGGAGCACAACTCCCAGACGACTCCAACCAGCCAGATCACCTAATCATTCAGAAGTTACTTTTTCAAGCTCTGTTTTTGAAGGTAGCTGAAAATCCTGTTGCTAGCTCGGCTACAGCATCTATCAAGTCACCCTCAGTTGAAACAACCCTCCCTTTGAGTATCTCACCTTCAAAAGCATCCACGATATGCAGGTAAAAGGTGTGCTCATCTCAAGTAGCATTCCCATCAACGGTAGGTAATGTCCAGCCTTTACGTTGATAATTATACCAAAAAGGCTACCGAAGGCAAGGAGATGGTGAACAACTAAGAAAATGTCAAATGTCCTGAAGACAACGTTAGATACATGGACAGCTATATTTTCCAGCAAGAAGAAGCCAGAGGCAATTAGGCAATCAAACCAACTCCAGTCCTGTTGGGAGGACACTTTGTCAGCTTGTAAAACAGGATCCAAAAGTAAAGCCCACAAGCCAGCAACACAACTCTGGATACCAAACACACCTCGCGTCGTAGCCAGGTTCCAAAAGACTTTCTCCTTGGAAGGCAGTGAACGGTAAGTTATGCTCATCCATGAAGACAAGTAGTGTGAGAGATAAAATACTCCCAAGTAGACAAAGAAGCCAGCTGCCACTAGCTTCAAACGGACATCCCACAGAACATAATCCCAAGAAAATATGGATTGGGGTGTTGCCCCACCATTTTCAAGATTCATTTCTCCAGTTTGATGCTACAGTTTATGGATTCTGAGAGATTTCTGGGGAAGTCTCTCACACCACAGCCAGTTCTCCTCATGGATCTTCAACTTCTGCTTGTACTTTCAACAGTAGCCAGATGCACAGTGCCATCTGCAGGGACAGACAAAGAACATTTATAGGAAACGGTTCATTTGTATACATGTGCATGCATATAATAACCTTATTCACAGCTCTTAACAGCTCACCCATCATTATTAGCAATTAAGAGTCACCAGGAGCTACTTGTTTATGGTTTCTTCCTTCCCTTCTCCAATAGCACCATGATCTAAGAATCAGGGAAAAGAGATCATTCGCATTACAGTGGTGCCTCGCATAACGTTTTTAATTGGTTCCAAAAAAAAAACACCTTATGCGAAAAAAACTTTATGCGAAACACCATTTCCCATAGGAATGCATTGGAAACCAGTTAATTCGTTCCAATAGGCACGGATTGGCGTCCTTAAGCGAAAAAACCCATAGGAAACATTGTTAAACGATACAATGTTTCCTCCATTGGAATGTATTGAAGCCGACTCAATACATTTCAATGGCTTTGCGAAGTCAATTTTTGCAAATTTAAGTGTGTCATAAAAGGGTCAAAAATGGTTTTAAATGCTTGGGTTAGCTTCTGCACCCTCTAAAACAGATGCAAAAGTTAATTTGGCTTTGATCTGACTTTTTGTTAATTTATGCTGAATTTTTTCCCCCAACTTTTGACAGCTGTCAAAATCTGACAGCTCCATTGTTTCCTATGGGGGAGAAAAAAATTCACAAAAAATTAACGAAAAGTCAGATCAACGCCAAATTAAGTATGCACACATTTTAGAAGGTGCACTAACGATTCCAAGCATTTAAAACCGTTTTTCAACATGTTAAGACACTTTTGTAATTGAAAAAATGAACATCGTTAAGTGAAGCAGGGGACCTAAAACCAAAAACGTTAAGCGAAGCACGGTCCCAAAATCGCTATGTGAAAATCGCCCATAGGGAAAAACGTTATACGAAGCACAATCTGACTCTGAAAAAATAAACGTTAAGCGAAAAAAATGTTAAACGAAGCAAACGTTATGCGAGGCACCACTGTATTCCTTAGTAGACATCATTGGCCACATGAAAGTGCGTCCTAAGTCAAAGAGCTGTAATGTATGACAATAACCATGTTTTACTCCACAGCAGAGTTGGGGAACTGCACTCAGATTTTGCTAAAATCTAGCTCCTGTCACCTGTGCCCATGGTGAAGGATGATGGGAGCAAGCCTTTCATGCATTTACTGAGAGCAACAGGTTCCATGCTCCTTCTTTACAGCAGTTAACTCCCATGCGCCTTTGTCGTTCTGATATGAGAACCTACGACTCGCAATACAAAGTATTAAAACTATGTATGAGGGTGTGGGTCAAGACCAAGCCACAAAACAAAGTGGAAAGCAAAGCGATTTGAGGGGAAGGAAAGAGAAGCGGTTTACAACAGAAGCGGTGAACCTGTGACCTGCACACCGTATATGCTGTTACTGCTTCCCCATCCCATTCTTGATTTCACTCCGGTGCTGGCCTCTCCTGTACAAGTCCCTGAAGCAATGAGAATGAAAGCCCGCCAGGTAAACCCCTGTATAACCTCAGACTCCCAGTCCTCTATGGCTAAAAGAGAGTAGCATCCTTTGGAAAGAAAGCTCTAGCTCCAGCCAGGTGTTTCTCCTGCCTTCTGTTGCTTTTGTTCTCTTCACACAAAAAAACAAAGTCACTGTCAATTAAGGATTTCCTTCTGTCAGGCCTCCAAGCGCATGCCAGGTACCAGTACCCCTAACTCACCTGAGGTCATGCCTCCATGTGAAGCGTAAGTCTTGACTGAATATAGCTTCATAGGCAGAACTGCTTTATAACCCAGTTGGACAAACATAAATAACCTTTTTTTTAAAAAAAGTCCTAAGCGTCAAGATCTTACCAGTTGTTCCTGCATTTATCTCTGTGAGAAAGTTTACAAAAAGGCTGGCTACAAAGGAGTTTATCCCATTCTGTAGCTCGCAGCTGAATCAGTTGGGATCACTCTAAAAATCATTGATTAGACAACATTCTTGTGTAAAAGTTCCAACTCATCCCAAATTGGTCTAGGGATGAAGTCTACTTTTTACTCAGAATGGTTAGGATCGGCCCCAATAAACCTGGTTTTCTTGCTCTACGATCACCTAGTTCACTCCACTGCGGGGTTGGGGGAATGCTCTGCGTACACATCAGTGGTGAGGTGTAGAAGTGGTGTGGCCATGATTGTGGATGGTACCCTCCACCCTACTTTGAAATGGGGAAAAAGGCACTTTGTTTAATTTTATTTTTTAAAAATAATTTTCAACTATTGCACTGCATCACCTAAGCACTGTGACACTTAGAAAAGGTAATTTTTTAGAAAAGGAAGGGCAGAAAGATGGCACTTTGTACCCCTCCTCTTTACGTGCATAAAAAAGAGCATTTATGCCCATCTGTAAACAAATGGAAGCAGGCTATTTCCTAACCAGTTGACAGCTATCGCAAAAGAGAAGGCAGAAGCAGGGGAGGGGCACACTGTGACCAAATCTACCAAAACGGAATGAATCCAATGGCAACATGTAGTTGACCAGATCGCAACTAAAAGGGGCCGCAAAAGCAATATATAATGATAATAATCTTAGAACGGTAGAGTTGGAAGGGACCCTATGGATCATCGAATCCAGCTCCTCTCAAGGAGGCCCAGTATGGAACAGAACTCCCAACCTCTGGCTCCACAGCCAAGGACCTAAGCCACTGAGCTATCCAACAGTTATTCCATGTAAATGGAAGAGGCAATGTAATCAAGTCCCATTGTTCCAAACTGACTCAGACCAGATCACTCCCTGTTGCTATTGTACGTAGCGGCACCCAAAGTCATTTTAAGCTATATAACTGGATGTTGCCTTACTCCAGGTCAGACCTCAACCACTTTCATCCTTAAGTGCACAGACATAAATCTTCCGTGTTACCTGCTTCCACGTCTCCACAGTTCAGATACATCAGAGTAGAAGTGGGGCTGTTTATGAGCTAAGCCTGTGCTCTACTATTGCCCAATGGCTCTTTTCATAACTTAATGTAAAAAACAAACAAAAACAAACTTTACGTTTCACTTCTGTTTTTAGTGAATCTTTTCATGAGCTATCTTGAGTCTCATTTTTGGGAAGAAGGGCAGGACTCCAAAGACTCGGAAGCAATTCTCCATTGCACCAGAAAATGGGTATCTGGCTACAGAGCCAGAGATTGAGTTCTCTGTTGCCCACGGTGCTTCCCAGAAGAGAGAGCCTCTGTAGCCTTGGGCAAGCTGCACAGCCCCAGGATGCCCCCAGAAGGAGGAAGGAAGGGTCAACCCCTTCTGAGTACTCTCTACCTGTAACACTCCGAAACCAGAATTGTCTTGATCAGTGGTTCTTAACCTTGGGTTACTCGGATGCTTTTGAACTGCAACTCCCAGAAACCCCAGCCAGCACAGCTGGTGGCGAAGGCTTCTGGGAGTTGCAGTCCAAAACTCCTGAGTAACCCAAGGTTAAGAACCAGTGGTCTTGATGACACCTCACAGGGTTGTTCCGAACACCGGGTGGGGTGGAGAACCCTATGGATCATTTAGACCTCATTTTAGAAATACAGTAGTAAGATATAAGGATGAGGAATAAATAAAGCAAATATAACTCCAATAAACAGAATGGCCAACCACCACCAATTCATTGAGGGACGACTTTCACAGGATGTACCTTGCTAACTTCAAGAAATACAGTACACACTGAAATGTTCTGCCTTGGTCGGGTGCTCCAGCTAAGGATGAAACACAACCCTTCTCTGACTCCTGTTTTGCTTTCAAGGGCCTCTTTAAAAAACAAAAAACCGAGATGCCAGAAGGAGGGCAATAGGCTCAGAAACACGAAACTACGTTTTCCAACAGAAGCTCAGACCTATGGCCTTGGGCGAAACTACCTCTGAGCACCCTCTACCCCCCAGGCCAGAAAACGATGAGTTAGATAGAACTCACGCGGCAGCACGCGATGAGGATGAGGATGATGACGACGATTAATGCATGGCGAGGCTCAGAACAATACTACCGTAATTCCAAGGCACCCTTATTCTGTATCTTTTGATTGCACACGGACGATTCGCCTCCTCCAAGTCGAGCAACTCGGAACAAACCAACCACCCCAAATCCCCCCCAAGAGCCAGGTTCTCGCTTTAGAAACCTAAACAAACCCTACAAAAAGGGGGGGGGAGGGTGAGTCGATGCCCAGCTTTCCCTCCTCCTTGGCAGGGACCCTCCGCTCACTCGGCTACAGCAAGAATGCAAGACGGCCGTCCCGGGACGAGCGGTCTACCGGGGTTGGCGTTCGCCTCTTTTTTTTTTTTTTTGCTTTTGGGGCGCTTCAGCCGGCCGCCACCCCCACCCCCCCCGAAGCCCTCCTTGCCACGGCCAGCCCTTTTCTCAAGAGAGCCAGAGGGTGACACTTACTGTCGGCCGAGGCTGCCCCGAAACAGGCCCTCCTCCGCCTCTTTGCCGCCTCAATGCTCGTCGTCGTTGTTGTTGTTGGTCTTGTTTAAGGTCTTCCCATCCCGCGCTGACGCCAACCCTCACCCGTCCGGATCGGGAGGAGGCTTGCGGGTCAGCGAAATAAGGCTGGACACGGGGCGGGGGGGGGAGGGCTGTTACCGAGGGAACTCAGGGGAAGAGCCACCCGGCTCGGCGGCAGGAGCAAGCAAGAGAGCGCGCACACACGCAGACGCGCGCTTCCGTCCGCCTGGCTGGCACCTCCTTCTTCCTGGCCTCGCAATTGGGAGCAAAGCGATTCGGCTCTGCCCGAAGGGGAGGAGCAGGAGGGGTGGAGGCCCCGCACGGCCCGTTCCGCTCTCCACCTTGAAGGGAGGGACGGGGTGGTGGGGGGGTGGGCAGGTGGAAAACAAAGCAGGCCTGCTTTGCACAACACATACCTACCCGGTTGGAGCCTCGAGCTGGGGCGGGGGAGAGGGCGAGCGCACCCGACGGGCCGGGGGAAGACCAGGCGCGGGGGCGCTGTGGCCCGTTGCGAAGGGCGCTTTCCACCGGCCACGTAAGCCCTGGCCGGGCAAGGCTCGCGGGACAAGTTTTGCAAATGGACCCAGGCCGGTTTTAAAGGCCGAGGCTCGGTCCCCGCTCTCTCCCTGAGAGAAAGCCCCGGGGAAGGCGGTGGGACTCAGTCGACCCAATTCCACACAAGATTTGTGGGGGGGGGGGGGCGCGGGTCCAACTTGAGATATTTAAGGAGCGGTTTTGCCAGTTCCCCTCCCCCAGTCAGTGTCCATGGCTGACGAAGGACTCGAACCCAGGCCGCCCGGGACCCAGTCCTTCACCCACTTGGAGTTTCGTTTAGTCGTGTCCGACTCTTCGTGACCCCATGGACCAGAGCACGCCAGGCCCTCCTGTCTTCCACTGCCTCCCGGAGTTGGGTCAGATTCATGTTGGTTGCTTCGGTGACATTATCCATCCATCTCATCCTCTGTTATCCCCTTCTCCTCTTGCCTTCACACTTTCCCAACACTAAGGTCTTTTCCAGGGTGTCCTCTCTTCTCATGAGATGGCCAAAGTACTGGAGCCTCAGTTTCAGGATTTGTCCTTCCAGTGAGCACTCAGGGTTGATTTCCTTTAGAATTGATAGGTTTGTTCTCCTTGCAGTCCAGGGGACTCTCAAGAGCCTCCTCCAGCACCACAATTCAAAGGCATCAATTCTTCGGTGGTCAGCCTTCTTTATGGTCCAGCTCTCACTTCCATACATCACAACAGGAAAAACCATAGCTTTGACTATTCGGACTTTTGTTGGCAATGTGATGTCTCTGCTTTTTAAGATGCTGTGAAGGTTTGTCATTGCTTTCCTCCCAAGAAGAAGGCGTCTTTTAATTTCGTGGCTGCTATCTCCATCTGCAGTGATTATGGAGCCCAAGAAGGTAAAATCTGTCACTGCCTCCATATCTTCCCCTTCTATTTGCCAGGATGTGATGGGGCCAGTGGCCATGATCTTAGTTTTTTTGATGTTGAGTTTAAGACCGTTTTTTGCACTCTCATCTTTCACCCTCATTACAAGGTTCTTTAGTTCCTCCTCACTTTCTGCCATCAGAGTGGTATCATCTGCATATCGGAGGTTGTTGATATTTCTTCTGGCAATCTTGATTCCAGCTTGGGATTCCTCCAGTCCAGCCTTTCGCATGATGTATTCTGCATATAAGTTAAATAAGCAGGGAGACAATATACAGCCTTGTCCTACTCCTTTCCCAATTTTGAACCAATCAGTTGTTCCATATCCAGTTCTAACTGTTGCTTCCTGTCCCACATATAGGTTTCTCAGGAGATGGATAAGGTGGTCAGGCACGCCCATTTCTTTAAGGACTTGCCATAGTTTGCTGTGGTCCACACAGTCAAAGGCTTTTGCATAATCAATGAAGCAGAAGTAGATGTTTTTCTGGAACTCTGCCTTTCTCCATAATCCAGTGCGTGTTAGCAATTTGGTCTCGAGTTCCTCTGCCCCTTCGGAATCCCGCTTGTACTTCTGGGAGTTCTCGGTCCACATATTGCTGAAGCCTACCTTTAGGATTTTGAGCATAACCTTGCTAGCGTGTGAAATAAGTGCAATTGTGCGGTAGTTGGAGCACTCTTTCGCACTTCCCTTCTTTGGTATTGGGATGTAGACTGATCTTTTCCAGTCCTCTGGCCCCTGTTGAGTTTTCCAAACTTGCTGGCATATTGAATGTAGCACCTTAACAGCATCATCTTTTAAGATTTTAAATAGTTCAGCTGGAATGCCATCACCTCCACTGGCCTTGTTGTTAGCCAGGCTTTCTAAGGCCCACTTGACTTCACTCTCCAGGATATCTGGCTCTAGGTCAGCAACTACATTGTCTGGGTTGTCTGGGATATCCAAATCTTTCTGATATAATTCCTCTATGTATTCTTGCCACCTCTTCTTGATGTCTTCTGCTTCTGTGAGGTCCCTTCCATTTTTGTCCTTTATCATGTCCATCCTTGCACCAAAGGGTCCTCTGATATCTCCAATTTTCCTGAACAGATCTCTGGTTTTTCCTTTTCTGTTATTTTCCTCTATTTCTTTGCATTGTTCATTTAAGAAGGCTCTCTTGTCTCTCCTTGCTATTCTTTGGAAGTCTGCATTCAATTTTCCGTAACTTTCCCTATCTCCCCTGCATTTTGTTTCCCTTCTCTCTGCTATTTCTAAGGCCTCGTTGGACAGCCACTTTGCTTTCTTGCATTTCCTTTTCTTTGGGATGGTTTTTGTTGCTGCCTCCTGTACAATGTTACGAGCCTCTGTCCAAAGTTCTTCAGGCACTCTGTCCACCAAATCGAGTTCCTTAAATCTGTTCTTCACTTCCACTGTGTATTCATAAGGGATTTGATTTAGATTATACCTGAGTAGCCCAGTGGTTTTTCCTACTCTCTTCAGTTTAAGCTTGAATTTTGCTATGAGAAGCTGATGATCAGAGCCACAATCAGCTCCAGGTCTTGTTTTTGCTGACTGTATAGAGCGTCTCCATCTTTGGCTGCAGAGAATATAATCAATCTGATTTCGATATTGCCCATCTGGTGATTTCCATGTGTAGAGTTGCCTCTTGTGTTGTTGGAAGAGAGTGTTTATGATGACCAGCTTGTTCTCTTGGCAAAACTCTATTAGCCTTTGCCCTGCTTCATTTTGAACTCCAAGGCCAAACTTCCCTGTTGTTCCTTTTATCTCTTGACTCCCTACTTTGGCATTCCAGTCCCCTAGAATGAGAAGAACATCTTTCTTTGGGGTCAGTTCTAGAAGGTGTTGCAAATCTTCAAAAAAATGTTCAATTTCAGTCTCCTCAGCAATGGAGGTTGGTGCATACACTTGGATTATTGTGATGTTGAAAGGTCTGCCTTGGATTCGTATTGACATCATTCTATCATTTTTGAGATTGTATCCCATTACAGCTTTACCCACTCTTTTGTTGACTATGAGGGCTACTCCATTCTTTCTACGGGATTCGTGCCCACAATAGTAGACATGGTAATCATCTGATTTGAATTCACCCATTCCTGTCCATTTTAGTTCACTGACGCCCAGGATGTCAATGTTTATTCTTGCCATCTCCTGTTTGACCACCTCCAGCTTCCCAAGGTTCATAGATCTTACGTTCCAGGTTCCTATGCAATATTTTTCTTTGCAGCCTCGGACTTTCCTTTCACTTCCAGGCACGTCCACAGCTGAGCGTCCTTTCGGCTTTGGCCCAACCACTTCATTAGCTCTGGGGCTACTTGTACTTGTCCTCCGCTCTTCCTCAGTAGTATGTTGGATGCCTTCCGACCTGAGGGGCCCATCTTCCAGCGTCATATCTTTTAGCCTTTTGTTTCTGATCATGGGGCGTTCTTGGCAAAGATACTGGAGTGGAATTGCCGGTTCCTACTCCAGGTGGATTGCATTTAGTCGGAACTCTCCACTATGACCTGTCCGTCTTGGGTGGCCCTGCACGGCATAGCCCATAGCTTCTCTGAGTTGCTCAAGCCGCTTCGCCGCGACAAGGCAGCAATCCATGAAGGGGCACTTGGAGTTAACTAAAGTGTTTTGAGTCAGATTCCCAAGGAACTGAGTTTGACTGGACGACCAGCTTCTGTTCATTTGCATGGAAAGGAGAATGTTAAAGGCAGCCAGGATTCCAGGCTAACATGTTTCATTTCAAAATTCGGGGGGGGGGGGGGATTGACTACAATTCCCAGAATCTTCAGCCATTATGAGATACCGTAGCTAATTCGAAATACAGTAGAAGCATTTCTGAATAAAATCCTGCCCCCCCCCCCCGGGACTTACTCAGAAAGACTGTAGTGTTACCTCCTAGACCCCAGTGAATTCATCCATCAGAGGAGCTGAATGGTTTCTGTAATTTATGTGCGCAAATGTATGTAAAATCCCAGTGTTATCCACTTCTGCATTAATCCTAAAGACTAAGAAGCAGGCAGTTAAATTGATTTATAATTAGTAAATTATTTTAAATAATAAACAAGGGACTAATACATTTTAGAATGCCACTTGAAGAGGAAAGTGCCATTGTGCCTGTGAAATATGAACAGCTATTGGGTTATCTATGGCTCAGGAACTCTCTTAGGAACCGGAATATACAGGTGAGACAGCTGCTCCCTCATCCTGCTTGCAAACATAATAGCCAATATATTTTGTGCAACTCTCCCCTCTGCCGTTTTAGAATTGTTGTTAGGTAGCTCTAATCATGACTTTGTGCCCTTCTTGTCACTGTGATAAAAAGGGAGTTCTGTGAGGTCTTAGGACAATAGCAGAAGACAGTTTGTCAAAAGCAGATAGCACTTGAGGCAGTCAACTAATAAATTGGTTGCAGGAATGTGGCCAGCATCTCCCTCCCAAGCCTTTCTGCTCTCCTAAAGTCCTTAGTGATCCTCCGGCACTCCCCCCCCCAAAACACTAAGATGTCAGCATTGCAGTGTGCCTCACCAGACCACTTCCACTGAATAGCCATGAAGTAAGGCACCTAGAATCTAGCAGGCATCGTTCGGTCGTCGTCCGTTTAGTCGTGTCTGACTCTTCATGACCCCATGGACCAGAGCACGCCAGGCCCTCCTATCTTCCACTGCCTCCCGTAGTTGTGTCAAATTCATGTTGGTTGCTTCGCAGACACTGTCCAGCCATTTCATCCTCGGTCGTCCCCTTCTCTTGCCGTCACACTTTCCTAACATCAAGGTCTTTTCCAAGGAGTTTTCTCATGAGATGGCCAAAGTACTGGAGCCTCAGCTTCAGGATTTGTCCTTCCAGTGAGCACTCAGGATTGATTTCCTTTAGAATGGATAGGTTTGTTCTCCTTGCAGTCCAGGGGACTCTCAAGAGTCTCCTCTAGCACCACAATTCAAAAGCACCAATTCTTCGGCAGTCAGCCTTCTTTAGAACCCGACGATCAGCTGTTTTTAGATCGTTGTAGTGCGAAAATCGGTTCCCGAGGCAGGGAATCGATCCTCGTGAAGTGGATTTTTACCATTTAAACTATCGTTTTGCAATCGCAAAAACCTAATTGTCAAGTGATTTCCTCATTAAGCGAGGCAATCGTTAAGCAAGGCACCACTGTAATCTCTCCTCCGGTTCTCGGGTGTCAATTCCCTGATGGACAGTCTCTTGGGATGGTGGAAGCGGGATGGTTTAAATCTCCTGAGAAACCTCAGGATGGACAGCACTCCAACAAGAGCCTCTATACTCTCATCTCGCACCTCACATCAGTTTAAAACCAATATTGTTTCTGATTCCATGATCCAAATCCCTGCTCTCTTTATCCCTTCTGCTAGATCAACATGGGCGCTGAATTTCAACACAGTAGAGGCCAAAAGAAAGAACCATTACATGTGTGTCGTATACACATTTTGTTTAAACCACTGGTTCTTAACCTTGGGTTACTCAGGAGTTTTGGACTGCAACTCCCAGAAGCCTTCACCACCAGCTGTCCTGACTGGAGTTTCTGGGAGTTGCAGTTCAAAAGCATCCAAGTAACAAAGGTTAAGAACCACTGGCAAACCACATATGTGAGAGCAACATATTAGAACTGCAGAAAAAGGTAAGCAGCAGAGAAGCGTGGGATTCCAACCCATATGTCAAAGATTTGCTTGAGAGAAAGCAGCTCCAGTACAATGGACACTGCAGATCACAGAACCATAGGATCATGAAATTGGAAGGGTCCATTGAGTCTGTCTCCATCTTCTAAGGTTGTCACTTAGAAAGCTCTCTCATACGTTCCCACGAGACACAGCTTCACTTTGGATTGATGTAAGCCTCTCCAGATGACTGTAGTACCCAGGAAGTAATATATGGAAGGAGATGGGTCTTTAGATATCCTGGCCTTAAGCTGTTTAGGGACTACATTTGAAGGAAATCACTAGCACCAGGCATTCTTGCTTTAGATATTCTGCTAATGTGGAAATAGTAGGGCAGGGGAAAGCCATGAATCCTTGAGGGTTAATGGGTTATAACTCTGCCTCTTTGTGTGGCTGAAGTGTGTAAGGTTTACACACTAAAGTGTGTAACCTATAGGCAAGTCAGTTCCACTGAACATGTAGATACTCAAAGGGTAACTGTCTAAGACTGGTACTAGTAGCTGTTGAGTTATATGGACACTAATCCATATAAAGAAAGCACCTCCAGTGTTTGGTGGAAAAGGCAGCACCTCTCCCAAGAGGAGAAGAGATGTCTGCAAAGCCCCTTATAGCCTTAGTCAAATCTGTTGCAAGAGGGATAGCACGTCACAGCTCGTTGGCAGAACTTGGAAAAAGCCAAACAGCAATTGCCAGGATTCCCCTGCTGCCACTCCCACCATCCCTATCCAGTGCAGTCAGTGGGGAGCGATGATGCAACTTACCATTCAACAGTACAGTATCTGGAGGACTGCAAGTTCTCATCCTTGATTTATGAGAAATATAAGCATCCGTCATATCTAACTCCAGCTTCTATAGATGTGTAACTCTCTGCACCATTATCATCATCACCTTTGATCTGTAGAGCTGGAAGGGACCTTATGGATCATTGAGTCCAGCCCCTGTCAAGGAGGCACAGTGAGGAACTGAATTCCCAACCTCTGGCTCTGCAACCAGATACCTAAACCACTGAGTGATCCAGCAGTTTATCTCCAGTGCAAGATTAAATCAGTGCCTCTGTTATTTATCAGTGTGTAAATATTAATCTGCAGTATTTAGAACATTTTTTTCCACTTTGAAATAGGCAATCTTTGTTTTGCAAAACAAAGCAGCTGTAATGCATAATTACTATTTAGTGAAAATCCAGGCCTTACTCAAGTGCACAGCCCCAATTTATGCAGGTTCTTAGCATGATTCATTTGTTGAAGGATAACTCATGCCATTACGCATTTCCTTTTGTACTTGTTGAGTAACAACCTTGTACCCACCTGCTCCTATTTTAAGCAAGAAAAATCTTCTCAACCTGTTATAGCAGCTGAGTTGGGTTATTGCAGCCTTAGAGTTCCTACTCAAGCAGGAGAGATCTTAAATCAGATCTTAAATCATAAATGGCACAAGGTGGCGGGAATTTCTCTGGGAAAGAAGTAAACCTGTCTGATGCAACAACTTCTACCATGTCTCCCAACCAGAATTGCAAGGTGGTGATCTGCTCCATCTTCTAGGACAAAGGAGCCACTGAATGTGGTAAACACCAGAGAGGACATGATGGGATAAAATGGAGGACAACCCCCCCCCCCAAAGTTCAGCTCTGTGCAAGTGGGCTGCAAGTGCTGTGGATGCAACGTAGTAGACCACGTAGATCCTGGCCTCTGGAAGGACAAGAAAAATGTTGTTATTTTTATTTTTTTTTATTTTTTTTAAATTTGATTTATACCCCGCCTATCTGGGAGACTCGTCCATTCTAGGTGGCCTACGTTAACCGAGTTACCTTAGGGTGTTGCATGAAGAGAAGGGCATCATATTCCATCCATCCATCTTCGGGATGTTCTTGGACTAGAAATAGTGAAGGAAGCAGTAGCAGGTGCAAAATAGGGCCTAATAATGACAGACAGATGCACAGATTCCATCTGCAATGTCAGTAATGGTCAGGTATTACTTTATGTTATTTTTTGTTCTTATTTATTGAAAGGGCAATCATTTGTCACTCTAACTTCCTTTAAAGCTCTTGTGGTCCTTTTATTCAGAAGAGAGAAATAACTGCTCTCCTCCTGTGTCACCCAAATGTTTTTGTTTCCCAGCAACTTTTAAACATTTCCAGTAGGCAAAAAGGCTGGATAGCTCAGTGGTTGCGATGTCTGGCTGCAGAGCCGCAGGTTGGGATTTCGATTCCCCACTGGGCCTTCCTGGGAGAAGAGCCAGCCTGGGTGGCCTTGGGCCAGCTGCACAGTCCCAGGGCGCCCCCCAGAAGAAGGGAAGGGTGAACCACTTCCGAGTATTTTCTACCTGGAAAACCATGAAAAGGGTCATCTTAAGTCAGAATTTACTTGACAGCACATGACTACAGTATTATTAAGAGTACCCAACATCTATGCAGCAGCTCCAGTTTTGTGTGCCACTTCCCGAGGCCAGGTTGTTATTTTAAGGCAGTGGTTCTTAACCTTTTTTACTCAGGTGTTTTTGAACTGCAACTCCCAGAAACCTCAGCCAGCAGAGCTGATGGTGAAGGCTTCTGGGAGTTGTAGTCCAAAAACATCTGAGTAACAAAGGTTAAGAACCAGTGTTTTAAGGCACAAAGAATGGCACTGCCATCCCACCCACCCCCCAGCATTTTCCCTTTTCTTCTCCCAACATCTTAATTCTGCCTTTTGAGGTAAAACGTCCTCCATGTGGTTTACAAAATAACAACTTAAATGATGTATATATGTCTTAAATGCATAATATAGAGGTAAATACAGTCAGATGTATGTATGACTGAAATGTAACTCCTATCCAAGTGTTCATGGTACTGCTCCATGTTAATCTTTGTCAGCTTTACTAATATTAATTCTGAGAAGTCTTTCCACAGAGTCCTGTGCCATCATGGAAGGATGTCCATGCAAGTTCATTCTGGATGTGTGTACTCAAGGGGCAAGGTTTTTTTTTAATTTAATCGGCTCCAAACTCCCCTACATGCTGGTGACGTCTGCTCAATTAAACGACTGCAGCACAGTCTTGATGCCTAGCAGTTAAACAACGAAGTGCTGTGTGGCCTACCCTAGGTCATTAAGAAAGGGGTCTAGTCCCCACTGAGGGATCCTGGCTCTCAGTCTGAGAAACGCAGGTTTAATTCTTTCAGTTAAACCTTACGCCTGCAGCCATTGTCCTTACGTGTTGCCCATTAAGTTGTAGCTATGACTGCAGATTCAGCACACCATCGTTTGTGCTAATTAAAAAGCAAAACAGCAAAGATGTGTGTGAGTTTTCTTCCCTCCCACCCCTCGACAGCCTCTGGCCCATAAACTGATCCTCCTCCCCACCCTCATCATGCTGTTCAGCAGTGTCAGCAAAGCATAGCTATCACAGAGGACAGAGTTGTATTTCTCGGTGTCAGATCTCCACTGTCAGAAGTTGTTGAGAGGGAAGTAGGGATGCTCCGCCTCCTTGACTATGAACGGCAGCACTGAAGAACTTGAGGCAGAACTTGGATGGTCTCTCAGAGCCTCAGCAGGCACCATTCATCTTCCTCCAGGCCACAGCCACCCAAGCCTTGGCTGTGCCGAAGTGAGGAAGTGAGAAGTCTTGGGGAAGTGTTTGCCGTAACTATCAGACACTCCCATCTCTATTGTCCCTTTCTTCAACTTTATCCTTCAGAAGCTGGCAAGCGATGTGCTCAGAAGGCTGGCAGTGGGAACAAAATCTGTCCACCGTTATCCCACAGCTTCAGACGTTATTCCTAAACTGCACCCAGCCAGTTGAACAAGACTTACAGACTTTAATTTTAAGGATCAGACCGTGTTATTTTTAAACTTTTGGTTTCAGTCCATTTTTATTAGATGATCTTAGGTAACGTTTGTTCTCAATTTGGTGAGAATTTGTAATCACCAGTATCTGTTCAGTTGTTACTATCATTATTTTTGTAAATTTTAATGTAGTCTCCCCTTGATTAATATATTATTGTTAACTAGGTTGATTATTTAATTTTAATTAATTGACTAAAAGTGAATTAGAGGAAATCAGACATGTCTAATTGGGAGATAATATTGATAGTGGATTGGATGAGGGACAATAAACTGAAACTGAATCCAAATAAGATGGAGATCCCACTGATGTGTGCGTGCGTGTGTGCGTGCACACCCCTTGATCTAGTACTCTCTATGGAAACTCAAATATTGACTATGACCAATAGTGCCTTCAACTATAGTTTATTGTCCAGTTGTGCCCCTACCTGGATAAGAAATGCCTAGCAAAAGTGGTCCATGCTTTGGGCATCTGAAAAATAGACTACTGCAATGCCTACTATGTAAGGCTGCCCTTGAAATCATAAGAAAACTTCAACAGGTCGAAAATGTGGTGGCAAAACTGATTACTGAGACTAGTAAATTCCTGTCAGTTTCTGTGCCATATTCAAGATGCTGGTTATGACCTATAACATCCTTACTGATTTATGTCCTCCATATTTGTTAGACTATCTCTCCCAGATTTCAACCTGTTCCTCTCAATCCATGTTGCTAAAAGTGGCCATGCCAAAGAAGCCAAAAAGGTGATGACAAGGAGTCAAGCCTTTTCGGTGGTCGCCTCCAGTCTCTGGAACAAGTTACTAGCAGACACACCAGCCCCCCCTTCCCTCCTTATGTTTAGGACATTTATTAAAATGAAATTCTTCAAAGCTGCCTTCAACAAATGAATCTTTGGGATACTATGCTTTTTTTTTCTTTTGCTTGTTGTATGAATGTTAAACTTTATAGTTGTGTATGCCATATTGGTTGGATGTATATTATGTGCGGCCTTGTGGGGTTTTAGGTTTTAACCTGTAAATCTCCCAGAGTAGTGCTTGCACTAATGGGGCAATCAATCAATCAATCAATCAATCAATCAATCAATCAATCAATCAATCAATCAATCAATCAATCAATTCCTTATGGCCACAGGAAATATACTGCAGACAATTCAGGCTGGTTGTACTGACAGATTGCAGCCATGTTCACTCATGTGGGCATGCTGTTTATTCAACCAGTGAGGAAGGAGGTGAGCTTGCCCATCCCCCTCTATTGCTGTCTTGGTGACACAAAAACAGCAGATGCAAAAGGTTTCCAATCCATAGCAGGAAGATTTAAACCTGCCCTCTCCATTATATACATAATGTTAATGATCCAGGACTTCGTATACCTACTCCAGAGTAAACCAGAAACATTGGGGAAATACATGCCTCCTCAGCCCTATTTTCAAAGAAGATATCTACATTTAGTGGATCTATCCTGGCTGTAACCTGTTGTTCCTGGTCCACGCTTGCTAGTTGCTGCTACTGCAGGAAGTAACTACATGGACATTTGTCCCATTTTTCATGCCATGTTTCTCACTGTTCCGTTCAATATTTATTCCACTGACTCCTTGACATTAGTGTTAAGCATGAGTAGATATGGTATTTTGGCACAAGTATATATGTAGTATATTTTGTTCAGCCTGAAGGGCCTGTGTTTTTGTTTGTTTTGTTTTTTGTGGCATTTCAAGTTGAATTAATTTGTTTTCGGCTTGTGTGATTGCCTGTATTAGTCCTTTAGGACTATTGTTAACATCACTGGTGATGCACATAATGGAGTATGGTGTGGGAATGAACCCTACCTTTTCATCCACCTTCTGCTGAGGACTACAACAGCAATACAATTTGTAAATTGTATTTTTAAAACACACACCACCATTATAGTATGATCGTGCTGAACTTAGTGCTGTTGCACTAAATTGACACAGCGCTAATTCAGATGCTTGCCATAAGTGTTCAGATGAGCGCTATTTTATTTGCTAAACATTAAGAATGAAAGAGAAGGGATTTCAATGTGGGCAAAAGAGGTGGGTCAGAAGGTGGTGAGGAAGAAGTCGGGACTAGGTGATGTGAGGAGACTTGAAACACATCTTCTCTAGATCGTTAAGTTGCCTTTGTGAACCATAGCAGGGATTTATATACCAGGGTGCAGTACAGAGAAGTTTGCTTCAACTCAGGACAAATGTCTGTGTGGTCATGCCCTCAGGCTCCTGTCTTGAGCGGGAAGAGGAGGAAAAGGAAACCAGTGCTATACAGTTGTTGCCATTTAAAATAAAATAGGAGGCACCCTTTCTGTCTGTGTGAATGTGACTAAAAAGCTGCTTGAGACATTTTTCTCTAGAATGTTTAAAAAAAAAAAAGAAACTGGGGGGGGGGGGAACCCAGTGATAAAATGACCAGCTCTGTAAACATTTTCTGCCTGTTCCCCCTAGTACCTCCTCCATTCTGCCTGCACCCAGAGCACTCAAAAACTGATGGTTTTCCTGCAGGTACACCATTTTCGCCCTCTACGACCCAGTCCTAAGGCTACCCCTCCAACAAGTAAGAAGTGAAAGGCAGACACTCATTTCTCATTCCACTGAAAAGAAGTCAATGGTCATTTTAGCAATTACTTGCGAAGGGGAATGTGGACATCTTGAAACTCTCTGCTGTGCTGCTGTAGTGTGGTGACAAAAATTAAATAAGGTACATGGTGATCGTAAAGCTTGTTTTTAAGATAAGTCAAACTTTCAGGACCACAGTCTACCTTTAAAACAAACCAGAGCGTTCATGCAGTGGAAAATCCAGCTTTTCCAGCCCCCACCCCCCCCAGCTGTGCCATGCTGCTGACATTTCAGGACAAAGCAAGGAGGGGAAAAACAGCAAGGCTTTGAAGCGCACAGTCTGTATATTGTTTAACGCTGCTTTAAATTTGTTTAATAGTGTTTTAATACAGTATTATAATTTACTGTTTCTATTTGTGTTTGCTCTTTTAATCATGTTGTGTTCTAGTAGAAAGGTGAGATAGACATTAAATAAATAAAGAGCTACACCAAGGTTTGGTGGATTGGGAATACAGTACTCTTGCTGAACGGGCCCATTGTAATCACTCTAGAGAAAAAAAATTGTTGCTTCCTGTCATGGTTGCAGTTTGGGTGGATCTGAACGCCCACTGCCTGTCCCCACAATCTTCTTCAGGGGCTGCATGGGATGCCAAAAATGTACAAATAGCCAAAATGAAAAAAGCAAAACTGGAAGTGGCTGGAGGTCCACTTTCAGGGGAGGTTTATTTTAATACTTTTTTGATGTGTGTTTGTGTCTTTAAAGCACTGTGGTGTTGGGGCCTGGCATTCTATCTGAATAGTAAATTCCTGCTCTGGGAAGGCAGTTTGCCTTTCCTTTCTTTTTCTTCTGGAGAAAAGAGTTTGTGAACTTGGGGAGTCTGACAGAAGAGCTTTGGGAGTCCTCATGCAGCCCAGGGATGACACTTTGTCCAACCCTTTGGTACACACCCAGACTCGTGTCCTTAAACAACCATGTACTGTACACATGCTTGGAAAGCCTAAGAGGCCCAGAATTCCAAGAGATACATAAATGTTTAAAGACGCACACGTGTTAGCTGTTTGCTGCAGCACAGTCCCTGCACATCAGGTGTCAACCACAGGAAGCCAGATGTGTGGAGCTGCCCTAATTTCCTTGCAGCCCCATGACCAGTGGAGAATTTGCCTTCCTGAAGAATAGCTATTATTTTGTTATTGTGTAATAACCATCCATGCCAAATCACTATAAACACTAAATGTAATATGGAATACCATGATAATCCTCCTGTTTGCTAACAATTCTTGGCCATGGCTACATGTGAGGATTATGTGACTGACCCAAATTTTGAATGCCACGCCAAAGGTCATATGTGAAAGGCAAAGCAGCCCTAGGCACATCACTTAAGGGTGTACAATACAGCATCCATCTCAGGCCATTGCACAAACATCTTCCTTACTAAGGCTTACTTTATATTATATCGGAAGTGCCTGCTGTTAAACTAATAACACTGAAGGTGCATCAGGCTACTTAGGCTTGGAATGTATTGGAAAGGAAGCAACCTGAAACAAGAACAACAGCGGGGGAAGAGCCTCCGTAAAGAATGTGAGGAGTGTGAACTCATTTGGGCGCCCTCTGGGCAATGACAGCACCCTGTGGGCTGATCCTTCCTTCTGGAAGCACCCTTAGACGGTTCACTGATGCAAATGAAGAGGAAGAAGGAGATAGTGGTTATGATGATGATCCTGAATCTTTGTATTACACTTCCAAGTGATTAAAGTGTCATGGCTACAGTTGCTTGCTATAAAGCGTGCTGCTTATATACCGCCCCATAGTGCTTCAAGCACTCTCTGGGCGGTTTACAATTTAATTATACAGGCTACACATTGCCCCCCCCCCCAATGAGCTGGGTACTCATTTTACCGACCTCAGAAGGATAGAAGGCTGAGTCAACCTTGAGCCAGCTACCTGGGATTGAACCCCAGGTTGTGAGCACAGTTTTGGCTGCAGTACAGTGGTTTAATCACTGCGCCACGAGGCTCTTCACATGTCATACATGTATAAAGCCTTATATATCTATAGAGTGTGCCCCTGTTATTATCCTCCATATTGCAGACGGATTGTGGGTCAGAATCTGGTAAGTCAACTAAGTCAACTTCTCAAGTTTACAGCAGAGGCTTTGTGGTTCATTCCTCACAAAGGGACTTTCCGATTCATACTTCATTGGCTGTCACTGAAGTGGAACGGGAGTGGACACTTTCTTTAGGTCTCGGCGCCAAATCCGACACCCTGGAAATTCCCAGGGCTATTCCACCCACTACTGCTTCCATACTGCCAACTCCTCACCCAACGCAACAGTTCCTCTTAAGAACAAGGAGGTCTATCACAAGATAGTTTTCTGCTCCCTGAGGCAGAAGAGCATATGCTCCTATTGTACCACTATCTCAAATACTGATGTCAAAACACCCTTTGTCTTGTCACCAGACTATTCAATCAATGGACTCTTTAAATAAGTACAGTAATAAGTGCCTTTTCTTTAACAATTACACCTTATTCCATATTTTCCTCATTTACTGCCACCAGCCTTATGTATCTATATTTATCCATTCACTCAGGCCTTATAACACCATCTTCTGTGGAACAGGCATGGCAACATTAGTTCACCTGAGAGGTGAAAGGGTGTGTGTGTTTCTCCATTGTGTATGTTGCACTTACTCACACCTTTGCTTCACCATTTCATTAAGTCCAAAAATAGCCTTTTAGCATATTTTGGCATAGAGGGAGTGCAGCCGCATCCCAGTTGTTTTGCTTCTGACCTGTCTCAGCAACCATAATACAGCTCATGTGTTCATATTACTATGAGCACATGAGCTGTACATCATATTATTAGGATGCTGTTTTGATATATTAGATTGCTTTTAGTCTATTTTTATTGTTAGCCACCCAGAGTAGACATTGTCTAAATGGGTGGGGTATAAATTTAATAATTAAAAAAATAAACTATCCTCTGGAATCCTCTAGTAATTCTACCTGAGGGAAGTTTCCTTTGGAATTTTCACACTTGTTGAAAAGCAACCCTGACAAATTACTTTGTGTGAGGGTGAGAAGTGATTAACTGATGGAAAAAGGAGTCAGCTTCTGGAATTTTCTCTGGCCTCTTTTCACTTTGTGAATGGTAGTGAGCACAAGAGGGTATCCTGTAGAGTAGACCATCTTGACTGCTGCCATTGATGTTGTCAACATTCAGGCTGCCCTTTGCTATGTAAAGCTTGACATCCTACTTCCTACAGTCAACACAGGCACTATATTTTGCAGCAATATCAGGCCATTTCCTGATGTTTTGAATTGTGGGTACAGAAGCACAATACACCACATTCAGAAAGCAGAGGTTTTTTGATTAATTGAATTTAATTATAACTAAACACCACAACTCCTGCCAATGAGAATTCCAACATAGGAATAGGGCACCCCAAAAAGAAGCTACCAATATTTCAGACTAGTCCATGTCTAAGCTCCTGACAGAGTATGAAAAAGTTACTTCCAGAACTTCTGGCGGTTGGGAGATGGGGTTCTGGAGTCTGGAGTCCAAAAAAACCCCCAACACATTATGCAGGGTTTTTGTGTGATACCAGTCATCTCACAAATAGGGCTTTATGAAATCATAATAAGAAATAGCTTCCCAACAATTAATTTATAGATTCAAAATAAGCCACCCAAGCTGAGGCCACCCGCCAGCACACACATTGTAAAAACATGAGTCAAGAGCCAGCCAGAAGCTTGGGACAGGCATCACACTTTGTATGTGGCAGCCTTAGTTCATTCTGGAAAGCTGGATAACTAGACAAACAGTGATTGAAGAAAGCACACAGTAGGGGTGGGTCTGCTTCTTGAAAGGGGAGAAGCCTTGATGTAGTGGGGAGCAGAGTATTTTATCCATATTTGTCTATCTACAGTACCTATATCTATATCTACACACACATCAACTCATTTTCAGCAAGTTCACTCTAATGCTAGAACAAGTTAGTTCTAAAACAAGAGAAGGAGAAATTGGCAATCAGTTCATTCTTTAAAACAAGAAAATGATCTTCACGTCAATGATAACCACCACCTCGCCCATGCATATTTTTGAAAGAATTGTTTATTTAACAGAAACAAGACAGGCATGCCTTTAAATTTGGGAACCAAAAACTGTTCCGCCAGTGTGGCAGCATGTAGAATTATTTGGAGAGATTCTCTACGCTAGCCGGTAAAAGCCCCATACACCACTATCTAATTAATAATCACCTCCCTTCTTGAAGGATGAGTCTTGGATTTTATCTCATTCAGTCTCAGCTTCTTAAAACCTTGGAGAACCTGTTTGTTGAGAACCTGCTGAAAGAACAAAGGGAGAAAAAAACACATGCGTCTCTCTGTGTTGTGGCAGTACGACTCCAGCCCAGCTCCCTCTCTAGTGTTTTGAATATACACAGTAGTATACGCACAAAAAATTCAAATTCAAAAGTCTTGTGTATTGAACTTCCTGGAGGAATGAGCAATAATTTTTGCTGATCTACAAATAACATCTAAACAATTGAACAATTCACACACACACACCTGCACACATACAACCAATTTTTAGTTAGATTGCACTGGACTAGCACCAAACCCACAAACTTCATGGACACAGTTCCCCCCCCCCCTCCAGAAGATGGCTGGAGTTAAGGAGAAGTTTCTGTATACATCTCCAGCTCTGAATGCTTCTGGTCGAAAATAGTATGTTTGTCTTGACATTTTAATTGGTTTGTGATAGTTTTTGATGGTTTATGCCTAACAGCAGTGGTCCTTCATTTTAAGGACAAATGACATTCATTTGATGACCAAGATATACTCATTTCGGACCAAAAAGATAGGTGGTTTGAGAGACGGGTCAGGGGGGTCATATATGTGCATATAGAAAATCCCTCGCTCAACATGGGTGGAGGCATTCAATATAATCTGTCTCCTATTTGTCATGCCACCCTTTCATCCCTCCCCAGAAAGATCTGGGCTACACCCACCAGCAAGAATAGTTAATGACTGTTAATGACTTATGGCAATGGGTGGAGAAGGACTGCAGAACTGGGATTATCCCTCACCCCTAAGTCTTTTGTCCTTCTGACAAGCCTTTTCTGACCAGGCCCAGGGTTGGGGTGGGGGTGGGGAAATGAAACAAAGGTGGAGGATCTATCAGGGATCTCCTACCAACTCTCGTCAGACTGGAGAAGCTACTTGGATGAGTAGCAAAACTGTTTCAGCCTAATAAGAAAGAAAGCCAGTTGCCATGACTCATCTTCCAGATAACCTCATCTGGATGACTGAGAACCTTCACAGAGAAATATTACTAGTATTTTAAGTCCCTGCTTCTCACCAGCAAAAGGATGGCACAATTATAGAGGAGAAGCAAGTCTGAATTAGAAACCTTCCTAGCCATTCCTGCCCATATAAGAGCTTGTGGAAGAAGGTTCTCAGAACACTTGGCGCATCGGTAAGGTAATAGTCTCACCTACACTTTAATTGTATCGCTGCAGATTGAGATACACTAGGAGGCCTTTGATCATTCTTTCTTTGCACTCCATTTACTTCTCATCTTGTGAGTCTCCCTACAGGTTGTGACTTGTGTAGTTTGAGAAGCTTCCCAAAGATGATGTCACAGGTACAGGTGCAGTGGAGTCATGCTTCTGAATGTCATGTGCAAATCAAACATCCTAACAGCTCTCTGTAATAAGGTGTGAGGCTGACAAACAGGTTTAGGATCGAGTTTTGCTGTTTGTCCCAGGGATTGTTTTTCTGTTTTGTGAAATGCTGCAAGCTCTGTGCCGCACCAGAAGCCTTTTAATATGGTGTGAACGTCTGCCCCAAGTCACAAAGTACACACCATATTTTATGCTTTACCAAGTCCCCTATTAGCCTTGACTTCCAGTGAGTATTATAGATACTCAACATTGCAATCAAAATTAGAATCATTAAAATAAAGCAACCAGACTCCACAATATATGAGATGCCCCTGGCAATTTAAGCTTCTGGAAAAATAGGCTACAGTCCATGAGAGCTTAGCTAACTTGAAACAAGCTAGTCTTGAAAATTCCCAAAGTCTCCATGTTGTTTGCTGGAGGCAGCTGCTGAACACATTATTCATGCCTATTTGTCTGTTTGGGTTTCTGAAAGTTAAGATTTTCTGCCGCTTTTCTAGCATAATTCTAAACATTTTTTTATTCAGAATTATGTCCTGCTCAGTTTAATGGGCATTTAAAAACAGCAACAGTTAATTTCACAAAGTCAAGCTGATTCTGAGGAGAGACGGACATTAAATGGCAGCTTGGCCCGGTTGGACCCACACAGGTGTTCCACAGGCTTACCTCTCCCACCTCCTCCTCTGAGTGGGCACCTGCTGGAAGAGGAGGACGAAGGAAGTGCACGCTGCTGGTGGTAAGCGGCTTGCCACTGTGGGAGCTGGGGGGGGGAAGCGTGGTGCCACCTGTGAGTGGGCAAACATGCAAAGGAGGTCTGCGCAGGGAAGTCGTGCCAAACTGGGCTGAACTGCCCAAACACAGTTTGTGCCCATTTCTAATTCAGTGTAACAGTGACCCTTTCCAGAGTACTCAGAAGTGGCTGACCATTCCCTTCCTCTGAGAACACCGTGGGACAGTGCAGCTTTGCCTGAGATGACACAGGGTGACTCTTCTCCCAGGTGAGGCATCAGATTCCCAACATAATAATAATAAATAAATAATAAATATATGGCTCCACAGTTAGGTGCCCAGCTCACTGAACTATCCAACCAGTTCTGTTCTCTAACAGAGAATGAGTGTTGCTCAATGGATTACAACCCCTGACTTTGGAGGCCGGGCCTAGGAGGTCACGTCCCACAGTATCTCCTTGGCAGGAGGGGAAGCAGCTGAGATCCCAAGTATTGTGGCTGCTGAAAGTACATATCTTGCTAGTTTTACAGCCTTGAGTACGTTTCTTGGTTCCAGAGCAGCGATAGAAAGAGCAACTGGCTAACCACAATTGAATACTTTATTCCTAGAAACACGGTCCAGGGTCATCATAAGACAGAACAGATTTGACAGGATACAATCATTATAATCAATAATAAGAGGGTAATCTGCACTCTTACCTGGAAACTAACTCCTTTGCACACATTAACTTCCAAGTAAAGGTACACAGAATTGCACTGTTGATCTCTCGTTCTACGTTAATCTTATTCCCTAGTTTATTAGTTATCTTTCCAATAAAAGTTACTAATTGCCTGAGGGGCAATCAAAACAAAGAGCCATTGTGAATTTACATGCAAAGTGCTGAAGAGGCCTTTATCTATCTATCTATCTATCTATCTATCTATCTATCTATCTATCTATCTATCTATCTATCTATCTATCTATCTATCTATCTATCTATCTATCTATTTATATCCCGCCTATCTGGTCGTTATGACCACTCTAGGCAGCCTTAAAGAGCTGGAAGCGAAACAGCTAATTCTCTTGATTTTTTGAATCATTGCACACAAAGTTCCCAATCAAAATGTTTCAGAGGTGGGGTTAGGGAGAATATTTCAAAGAAATTGTTCAGGATAGCCTTCTATTTTTGATAGAAAAATTAAACTAATTGTGTAATAATTTAAGACAGGACTAGGGCTTATCCACATTACTGATTAACCCCGCAATATGCATTGGATTTTTTTTTTGCTGTGATTTAAAGTCACATGGTGGTGCTGAGGGTTAAATCACAGAAGCCTCTGTGCTGCAAGGTCAGAAGACCAAGCAGTCGTAAGATTGAATCCACGCGACGGAGTGAGCTCCCGTCACTTGTCCCAGCTCCTGCCAACCTAGCAGTTCAAAAGCATGCAAATACGAGTAGATAAATAGGCACCACCTTGGTGGGAAGGTAATGGCGTTCTGTGTCTAGTTGCACTGGCCACATGACCACAGAAACTGTCTTCGGACAAACGCTGGCTCTCTATGGCTTGGAGATGGGGATGAGCACCGCCCCCTAGAGTCAGACACGACTGGACATTTGTCAAGGGGAATCTTTACCTTTACCTAAAGTCACATGGTATATGAATCTCTGTCTATGTCTCCTTGAGACAGTGGTTAAACTGTTGCATTTTTACACTGTCCTCTTGGGAGAACTTTTTAACATGAGGACCGGCCAGGGAGGGTAAGTGAAGGGACATGGAGGCAAGGCGAGGGGTGGCAGAGGGTCATCAAGCAGGGAACAATTTATGGTGGGAGAGACTGACATATTGGAAAGTTTGAGGCATCAGACCATGACTCAGCTCTGAGTTAAAATAAACAACCCTGCCAAGAGATGGTTAAATGATGTGCTTCCAAACAGAATAATCGGAGTCACTTGATCAACTTTTTTAACATCAATACAATTGCAGGTAATTGTGATTCAATTAACAAGTTTTTATTACCAGTGTAATCAGGACCTCAGTTATACATCAAAATACTCTTGGGTTTGAGTCAGGTTTAATATGCTTGATATTGATTTAAACATATCCCTTTACATAACATACAGCTAAAGGTGCATATTTTTGGCCGGGAAATATGATTGTTGTTCAGAAAGCAAGGTATTTTAAACATCCAGGAGGGGAATGTTTATCTCTTGCCAGTCCCAGCTGCTGCTTCCATTGCTGCCTCTCCTTCTCTACCTATGTATGTATATATATATATAAAAATACTGAACTAGCACTATCCCAGTTTGAAAGAAATAAAAATGAGATAAAACAAATTTTAAAAACAGCACAAGCGAGTGGCTGTGAAAGTCAGCCAGAGCAAGGGCAGGCAAGTGCAGAATAAAGCCTCAAATGCAATGATTTTTAGAAGTCTGTGTAGCCCCCCTCCACTGATAAGCAAAGCAGTTAAAAAAACGGATAACATGTTTTCTCAAGAAGACCCACACACCAACCCAAAAACTACATGACTACCATGTGACTTTAAACCATTTTCAAAACCCCTAATCCATCTCTCCATGTATTTTCATCATGTAACTAGACCCTTAGTTTAACCCTTAGTTTAAGCTTTTTAAACTAAGGGTCTAGTTACATGATGAAATCCATAGATTTCAGTGAAGAACTAGCATAGATATTCACTCATTTAACAGCAGATCCTGAACTTTCCTGTTGAGATCTGTTTCTCAGAGTTCACTAAACAGAGAGCAGCATGAATGCATAATTGCTGATAAACTGTTTTGGGAGCTGATGTAAACTTCCTCTGCCCACTATTCCAAGCACCTGATCAGCCTGCTTCTTTGTTGATTATCTGTTTGAGGACAAATTATGGGTATGCCTAGCTGGAGTGTTGCCATGGGAATGAAAACGCTTTGTATGGTCTGGGCCATGTACTGCAATTTGCATATGGAGCAAACAAGGATAGTGCATTTATGCTTTCTCTGTTTCCTTGTTTTTCCAAATGCACATCAAACTGCAGATGCCACCGTGGAAAAAACAAACAAACCCTAAACAAGCTAAAACCAGCTTGCAAGTTTCCCCTGAACTGAATAGGTATTCTGCACCAGCTGCAGTTGTTACATAAACAAGCAGCACACTTTATAAAGTAACCATGGGAGACAGGTTGACATATTGTACTGTTCATCTTTTGTAGGAATTGTAAATAAACCTGGCATTTTGGTGACAAACACATTATTCTGGTTCAAACAGAACTGACTACAGTATCTCCATCAACTATCTCCCATTGATAAGAATTCGGTAACAGAGAGACAGAGTTGAAAATTATAGCGTTCAGGAGCATGTACTAACACCGGCCAGAATGACTGGGAAGTGTTCTGTGAGTTTGTTTAAATTGGACTTTGATTTCAGCGGTTGACATTTATCTGTATTTTCTGTCAGCAGAAGGACAGAAATCAATGTCAAAATGAAGATTCTCATGTCAAAACAGTTAACATTCTTATAACCAGGACTGCCCAAAATGGCAAAGTATTATGTTCAAAAGTAGTTCGTACTTCAGTTTAGAAAACATTGAATATGTACTTGTGTCAATGTTATTGTGGTTCAGGCAGGTGGCATTTATGCTTCGGCCATCCTCGGTCAGGAAAGCACTATGGCCAGTATGCTATTCCTAGTCTCAACTAGAATACATTGATTGACTTTATGAGATTTACAGCAATGTTGACTTGCTATGGGCTGTCAAGTCGTTTCTGATTTTTATGGCAGTGTCATGAATTAATGATCTTCAGAAAGTCATATAATGAGCAGCCCTATACAGGTCTTTCAGTCCACAGGCCGTGATTTCTTTTATTGAGTCAATCCATCTGATATTTAGAGTTCCTCTTTTCCTCCTGTGTTCAGCTTCTCCCAACATTATTGTCTTTTAAATTGAATTTCATCATCTTCCAAAGTAAGAATGCATGCTTGCTTTGATCTGGAACACACACCTGTTTTTCTAGCATGCATAGGTTCTGAGCTTCAGTCTCCATTTGGATTGATGACTGAAGCACTTGTAGAAGAGGTATGTTTTAGTCTGTGCTAGCATATCAGGCCAAAGCCAAAGAAAATAAAGATAAAGATAAAAATTGGAAGTGGAAGTAGACTTGTCCACAAACGTTTACATTAAGAAAAACTAAGCAGTTAGTTTTTAAGGTGCCATAACATCATTGTCTTCTTTATGTTTTATTTTTCTTTGGTTTTTCTCTGTTATGACTGAAGCAGGGTATAGAAATTCTATAACTATTTCAGTATCTCTACTGTCAGTTATGTAATTCTTCTGTAGTTGTGATGTTTGTCTTAACATTCAACTGTAATCCTGCTATTGCACTTTCTTCTCTCCTTCATCAGTTGTTGTTTCAAGTAATTGCTGTTTCCTACCAGTAATGGTGTTGTTGCACATCTTAAACTACTGATGTTTTGTTCAGCAGTTTTCATTTCTCCTTCATCTTACTCTAATCCATCTTTTCACATACTGTAGTATGTTTCAAAAAATAGATTAAACAGATAGGGGGATAGACTGTGCTGTCAGCTGACACTTTTGCCTTTTCTCTCTCTTTCCATATCCTAGTCTAACAATAGATTATTGTCCAGAGTACAAGTTACACACCAGGACAAACAAACATAAAACAATCATCTATAGCTTTTCATGATCTGGACAATCAGAAACTTTGCAATACCCGTAATCTGTAAAATACAGATGACTTTATTTTGAAATTCTTTTGTATGCTGCAGAAGCCAACATATATTTGCAATATGACTTCTAATGCCTCTTCCATTTCTGAATCCAGCTTGGGGATTTCTCACTTCATGGCCAGAATTCTATTGTGCAACTTTACACCATGCTTTTAATTCCCCACACTCATTTGTGGGGAATTAAAAGCTTCCTATTCCTTCCCTGACTCCCAGATTCTAGGGATCCTTAGGAATCAGGACAGATAACAGTGATTTTAGGCATTAAAGAGTTCCCTCTGCCAGGAGCTCTCAAAAGCTTCCCTGGGATGAAAACAATTTCTAACGTTCTGGAAAATATGGGGTTGGGGGAAATACAAAGCCTTTATTGGCCATGACTGATGACATCATCACAGTTGCAAGATTCTCGGCTGCTCACAAAGGTGCCTGGGGAACTGGCCCTGACAAGTGCTACCTTCATACACTCTGCACAGAGGCAGCCTCTGGCATTTCCCATGGTTCAGCAGGGCAATTCTCTAATGGTTCAAAGAAGTGGCACATGAACAGCATGGAGGTGAGGGGAGTGCTGTGACTCCTGCCAATTTGAGGGCTACCACTCCTATAATTCAGCTGGGTGTGTGTGTGCTCCTACTGAATTATGGGGCTGGCAGTCCCTGAATTCTGAAAAAAAAACCTCCCTAGCAATAGGTCTGCTCTCTAATTGAGACCAACAAGAGGATGCTGTTTCATGAAGTTACACCTTAAGAGTTCCAGCTGCTTCATTAGTCATCCCTCTGCTGGTCAACTGTATCCTTGACAGCTTTGTGCTATTGCAGGATTTGTAAAAACGAAGAGTAAAACAAAAACAAAAAACCCCACAATGAAAACCTCAGCACTTTTGCTTCCCTTATCAGTTGCCTGTGTGGTTTTGTGGGGGGAAATGGTGGGTACAATGTCATTGTAAATATATATGACCAATTATATATATTTACAATTACACACGGCCAAGTTGATTCTAAGGATGACCCTTTCCAGGATTTCCTACACCTAGAATACTCAGAAGTGGTTTATGCATCCCTTCTTCTGGGAGTGCCTTGAGAATGTGAAGCTTGCCCAAGGACATAGAGGGTGGCTCTAGTCACATGAGGTGTAGTGGGGAACAGAACTCCCAATCTTTTGCTCCGCAGCCGGGTACCCAACTCACTGATTTATTCAGCTACCTCAGATACCTGGTGTGGTGTAATGGATAGAGTGATGGACTAGGACTCAGGAGACCTGGGTTTCAATCCTGTCTGTGCTGTGGAAACTCATTGGGGAGAAGGAACTGGTAAAACCACTCTTTAAATATTTCACTTACCTTGGAAGCCTGATTAGGGTTGCTATAAGCTCGTTCCAGCTTGGCAGCACATAATAACAACAGCCTATATTTATAAACAGGTTTAAAATACCCTTCTGGTTTCTCTACTTTTATATGCTTGCTCTAAGAAAATGTCACCATTCGTAATCTTGACAAAATCAAGATATTGAGCTGCTTACCTGGGAATAAGTTCCACTGAAGTTAGTGGGGCGTATTTCTAAATATTCTTATTATAAACAAGGATACTAATTATGTGCCATCAATTCAATTCTGATTTGTGACAACCCTTCCCAGGATTTCCTAGGTACAGAGTACTTAACAATGGTTTACCATTCTTTTTTTCTGGGGGCATCCTGGGGCTGAGCTGCTTGCCCAAGACCACACTGGCTGGCTCTTCTTCTGAGACACACAGTGGGGAATCCAACCCCCAGCCTAACTCACTGAGCTATTTAGCCAGAATTTCTAGGTAAACAAGTGTGGAACCATCATATACAATGACTAAACGTGTTTTTTTTTTATGCCAAGTTCATTTCCTGATGCCAAATGCTTTTTATTTAATCCTAGAGTTCCTTGCTGCTGTTCAGTATTCCAGCACATGAAGTCCTGCATAGCTAGAGAAAGCAAGGGTACATTTAGTCACAGGGGATCTACCAGAAATTACCAGATGTTAGGAGTGCACTATAAGCCTCTAGTTTTTAGAGACGGCTTTGTTGTACTGCTATCAAGACTGACAGGGTGAAAATTTCCACACCGCTTGGCACAGGCTGTAAAGCTTTTGCAACTTGCTGAATGCGACTTTTCTGAACCATGTTGGTTTCTCGGTGAAATGGAGAAACCAACTTCTTCCACCTTTGGAGCATGGGCAGTAGGTAGTCCAACCCAACGAGACAATCTTTGTTAAGGACCCTGGCACTCTGATCGGCTGCTAGGCTGAAGCTCTGCCAGAACATCAGTAGTTACACTGGGCCAAGCTGTTTGTGGGGGGGGGGGAAAGACGCCAAGCTATCTCCAGCAATGAGCCAACACAACCACTACTTTCTCAGTAGGCTTCCCCATATATGGAACCATGGCTGTAGCAATGAGGAGGAAGGGACAGATCGTCATCCAGTGAGGAATATGTACCCAGGTGGCAGCCAGATTGGCAGCTGGTGGGAGCAAATGGGATCACATCTCCCCAGTTCTGGCTTACCTGCATTGGTTACCTGTTGTGTCCCGGGTCAGGTTCAAAGTTTTGATGCTCACAGATAAAACCCTTCACAGTTTGGGACCAAAGTACTTATCAGAGCTCCTTTTCCCAAGATCATCCGCCTGCTCCATCAGATCTTCCCAGACAATCCTCCTCTGGGTGCTGACTCCGAAGGAGACCCTGAAACCAACTACAAGGAGCCGGGCCTTCTCTGCTGTGGCACCAACACTCTGGAATTGGCTCCTGGTGGAGCTGCGCTTGGCTTCCTCCCTCCAAACAATTAGAATGCTTCTGAAGGCATTGCCTTCCAATGCAACTTGGCCTGATTTTTATGCCACACAAGCTGTCCGATATTTGGAATTGCACCTCTTGTTGCATCTGGTTTTATCTATTGATTGGTTTTATTTTAATTTCACAGTTGTTGGGTTTTATTATTTTGCAGGAAACCAAATAGTGCTTTGCATTAACAGACTAGTATACAAATAAAATAAATCAGTAAATTAAAAAAATACCCATAAAGCCTTGCCACAACACCTAGATAATTCCCAATCTAGTCTATAGGGTACATGTAATGCAGCAGCTGCACTGCAGCTGAGCCTGCTGTTTTTCAGATTGAGGGGGCGACACAAGTAACTGTTTGCTTGTAATTTTAGGGTTTCCCCCCCTAAAAAAGCAAATATGTAACTGATTTTTAAAGCTCCCCAAATCTTAATCAGTGGAAAATCAATAAAAAGTTAATTTTCCCCCTCATAGAACAAAAATATTACCTGCAATTCATGCCAGGGTTTTCTTTCCTTTCTTCTTCTTCTTCTTCTTTGCTTGCTCATGATGCTCAGCAAAGTTCAAGAAATACAAACGTCATAGGAGGATTTGGCATGTGTGTGTATGTGGATGGGTAGGAAATCTTCTAGTTCAGAAGACTTACCAGATTTGCAAATTGATTCATGCACCTAACTGCATGGAATTTGTACCCACCTTAATATCCATGCCATGTAATCTACTGAAACATAGGGCCAAACTACATATTACGTGAAACCTGTTACTAGGATGGAAATCATGTTAGTATTTCAGATATACAATTTAGGAAAACGTTTGGGTCTGAGTAGTCACAGTTGTAAGCAAAGCTTGTACCTACCTGCCAGTGATCAATCATAACACAAAAGAAGCGAATTTTTGAACTGCTAGAAGTGGTGAAAGTTCCTGCTGATCGGCACTTACGCAATTCCATCTTCTGATGATGAGTTATCTATATCATATATTTTGGCCCCAAATTATTTATCACTCCTGGTCAGGGGCTGAACCTTTTCTCTGCTTGGTGCTTTGGTCTGCCAGCTGGGCACTAGCACTGAAACAGACCCCACTTGGGACAAAGCCACTCAAGGAAAAAGAGTGTGTATATAAGGCAGGAGGGTAATGTTCTAGGCAGATAAATCCAGATGTTTAGCAACACCTGCATGTAGAGCCTTATTCTGCTTTGAGTAGCATAAAGACCCATTCACCTCTGCTTTTCATATGACTAGGGCAATTCAATGCTTAAAGGCCCAGCTGTGTTGCCACATTTTATAGACTGGTTTTGTACAGACTAACATTTCCATAAAATCACTGAATGTGCTTTAGATACAGTTCATACAAAAATACTGTAATATTTAAGCTGGTCAACTAATAAGATGTTAATTTGTTTGTACGGTAACAAGTAATTACACATTATCTTGTGCAAATCTGCTTTAAATAGATTATTCCCTCTGCTAATGCACTGTGCAAATAAGATCCTGTACTACTAGTGTAATGTTAATAAAATAGATTCAAGTATAACTTCATCCTGCTAACATCAAATTAAGACATTGCGCCCAGGTATTTGATGGACTATCCTTATTTGATTTTTAAATATTGGCCCTAGGGCAACTGAATATCCCTACAATTTATTCCTGAGGGCAAATGTTGCTTCTCTGCCAGATATTTTAGACCAAAATCTGATTGTGCAAAACTGTGCACGTAAGGGCAACTGCTTAAGTGTTTTTTACACTTCCCCCCATTGCATTCACTGGGCAGGTGCCTGCTCAAGGCCCCAATAAACATACAGAAGGCTAGAAATAGATTTTATTTTCCAGAGTAAGGATTTGGAAGACTGACGGTGGTGCATTAGTGTCTTGTCAAACAGGTGGTGCAGGTTTCTACATTGTTTCAAAAACCTGTCAAACCTTTTGGACCACCAGTAACAGTGGGAGAAAGAAAGAAAGAAAGAAAGAAAGAAAGAAAGAAAGAAAGAAAGAAAGAAAGAAAAATGTATATGCACAATGGGAACTAGAGCTTCTCTTAAATCACTTTCTGTTCTCCTAAAAACCTTTGAAAAATCCCTGGCTAAAGTCAGAGGCACAAGGAATTATGCCAGGAAAAGCTTTACTCAGTGTCTCCTGTGACAGAAAGACAACAGCCTGCTGGTGCAAAGGCTTATGTAAGGACTTTTACATCAGGTTCTTGGGTTGTTAGAGCAGCTACTCTGTTCTGAGTGCTCTGCCTTCTTGCCAGATCCAGACTGCGTTAATAATGAGGAAAGTCAGTTTTCTCCAAAAATTTAATTGCAGAATTATTTACAGAAGATGATCATAAACAATACAGGAACCAATTGAAAGAGGCAGCTTCATAAAAGAGCCATGGGGGGTGGGGGGAAGAGTGAAGCACATTGTATTTTTCTCCTTACAATTAGCTGAAGGCAAAGAGAGGAAAATGGAGAAAAGTAACTCAAGAACAAAACAATTGGCAAAGATGTTTCAAAGAAACAAACCAACTTTTTTTTGTAACTAAGAAATTACTGGGAAGCAAGAAATCATTGTAGCAATGAAACATTATACTATACATTCAATTTAGGTATCCTGCATGCTACAAAACAGAACTCCCCAAAAGAACCATAAAAGCATGAGAAAAAGAATTACATAAAATAGTTTAATTTTAGTGAAGTGTAGATTTATACAGATGGCAAATATTAGGCACTCAGTTCATCCTCATTGTTGATTTGATTTCTTATGTATATTATTATTATATATATATATATTATATTTATATATATAATCTGTAACAATAAACTAAAGAGCTAATTTCCTGTTTCTAACATTCCTTGAAATTCTATAGGAGGCATTTAATTTAGTCCTCAGGCCACACTTGAATATTTTGGCACAATTCATAACTAAGTGAACCTATGAGTTTATTTCTGTACAGAAGAAACTGTACAGTAATCGTGGCTTTTCATTTTTACAGGAAAGAACCATTCTAGAGCAATATTATTTGCACTATTAGAAAGGGATTCTTTTTTTTAAAAAAAAAATCCAACCGCCACCATCACCTAAGGAAAAAGGTTAATGTATGAAATGGAGGGAATAATGCATACATGCTGAGCCCTTTAAAAGTGAAATGGAGAATAAACATTAAACGTCAGAGATGCACAGATATGAGCGCACAGATATGAACTCAGATCCAACAAACAATTGTGTATGCAGAAGTGATGGAAGTGGGCAGCACTGCAAGAGTACAGAGTATGAGCCAAATGGTGTCATGTGATGCACATCTAACACTGAGTGTCCAGTGCATGATGGGAATCTTATTTAACCAAGGAACTATGTGGATTTTAAAACAAGTGTTGGATAGAACTGGACCTAGAACTGAAGAGAAGGCAGTGCTCTGTCATGGACCGTGGCCTGCCTAGAATGAAAGAATGGTTACAACAGGATGAGACTCAGCTAATGAGACTCGGCCAGTTTCAGCTGTGTCTCATGCAGAGAGTGATCCCCTTGGGACGCCTCCCAGCATTTCTGCTGAGGTGAACATAATTAAGGCTGAACATTTGTTAACACCAAGAGCAAAAGGGGCATTCAGACATCTTCTATAGCTGCCATTTGAAAGGGAAACGCCCACCATGGTTGGTCTTCCTGTCTCCCCATAGCGATTGAATGGTTAGAAACAGGCTGGGGCAGAAACAAACAGTTGGAAGCAACACTCAATCTTCGCTTTTTTGGGAGAATGTGAAACCTTCCCTAGCTTTAATTCAATTGTTTCTCAGCAGGCAAGCCGTCCTCTTTTGATTTATCTGAATTAGTCTCTAATGTTACTCTTTTGCTGTGAAGCAGTCCCTGTAATTTATCCAGGAGCACAAAAAAGACCCCATGAGCAACATCATTCTCCAGGGACTTGTGTATGATGTGCTCAGCATCCTGGTCTAGGCCTCAACCCCCCCCCCCCCAAACGGAGTGTGGGCCTATGACTGAAAATTGGTCTCCTTGCAGATTCCTAGTTTGGAATCAAACTCCGTTTCCTCCAGAGTGCCTTCCTGCCATGCAGGCACCAGGAAGCCAAAGTAGGATAGTTGCACAGAGGAGTGTAAATGACAAAAGGAGGGATGCAAGAAGGAAGCTTCTTACACTGGGTTCCTGGTGTGGTGTAATGGATAGAGTGTTGGAGTAAGACTCTGGAGAACAGGGCCATGGCAACTCACTGGGGGAGTGAAACTCGTAAAACCACTGCTCAAATACCTCACTTACTTTGCAAGCCCTATTAGGGTCAATGTAAGTTGGTTCCAACTTGACAGCACAGAATCCACACAAGAAGGAAGCAAAATTACAAAATCACTTACGAAAATTGGTGGAGTTAGCAAAATTTCAAGGGAATGTGCCAAAGAATAAAGACGGTCTCTTCTGGTTAAGAAGACACTTCTGGAAGAAGTACAAGAGGTGCTGCAGCCACGTGTTTTACTAGCTGTGGCGCAAGTGCTAGTGGAACAGCTGGTGCCATTATAGACCTAGAGATAGCCCATGGCTAGAAGAAACTCTTCACGAATGTGAACATCTAACCATCACAGCAGTAGCTCCTCTCACCTCTGGGATTATGCCTTTTACCTTGATGTGTTTGTCGATTGTTTTTTAAGGTTTGAGTGTGGGAACTTCTTTGAAGTCAGATTTCGCAAACATGGGAAGACTGTTCTAGTCACTCTCTGCAACATTTAAGGTCTAATTTGGCCTCTTTCCATTCCTGGCCCTTGTGTAATTGAGTCCTAATGAGCCGTGAAAGCTTGTGGAACAGCCCATACAACCACAGATGAGGCATTAGCTCTGATAGGAACAGGGGTTTATGCAGAAGCTCCACCATAACTGGACGACAGTGCTGAACCAGAGGGAAGAAAAATAAGAGAAAAGCAATTAAATGCCCTGTCTCCCCATATCCCTAGCTACATGAGGGAAGCCATGCACAGGGTGCTGCATTAGATCTGTTCTAGGAGATGCACGAAGGGAAGGGAAGGTACTGAGCACCTCCCAGCCTTCAAATCTGATCAGCACTGTGGCCAGTCATTTGTTGGGTGGGGGGTGGCAGACATAGGAAGAGGTTTGGCACTATCAGTGGAACAGAGTAACCAGACAAAGGAAGACAAGGGGGAATAAAAGGTCAAAGAAATGTTCTCAAGATGCAGGCACTTTGTGCTCAATCCAATGATCACCTTGAAAGCAATGGAACTAAGGGGCGTATTTGACAATGGACCATACTTTCAGAAGGACCAACAGGCAAACACATTCTCGGAAAACACCAGGTTGCCTGGAATGGAGTCCAATCACTGCCCAACCAAGGACAATGTAATCTGACAGACAGCAGCAAGCCAAGGATTTAGGCAAAGGTGAATCCCGGTTCCAGATCTGCTTCCTGAGATCCTCTTGACTGGATATGCCACGGACTTTCTGCCTGCAAAACATGGGTTCTAACATGTGGGGTCACAGACCCTCTGGTCTGTGCACAATTCCATGAAATTAGGACATTGTTGCAACCGTGTGGATAAGGTTCATCTAGCACTGCCATATTCCAAGCAAACAGAATCGAAGGGTAAAAAAGAACAAGAGAGTAAAATCTCGAAGTTGCCTTTCCCTTTGCTGTCTTCTGAGGCAGCAGAAAGTACTGAACATTAAATACATCTATTCCATGTGATCAACCCCTTCACACCGTTTTTTGTGTTATAATTTTAGGAGGTTCCAAAGGTTGAGGCTTCCTTTTGGCACACAGCTTCTAGCAGCTATGGAAGAAATAATCCTGAGAGATACCAGAAACCAAGAATTATGATCACATGGTATTTTCCTGCCGATAGTTACACTAGACTTCAGCACCTCTGAGAAATGCAATCTCCCTTTTCCAGGATTCCCAATGGAGTCTGAGTTTGCCTGATCAGCAGGGATATGTGTATTATTTTCTTTCCAAATCTTAAACGCCTCCTCGTTTCTTCAACCTGTGCTCTTGGATTGTTCGGGATGGGGACCTGAACAGGAGCGAGGACTCCTCTTGAGAGTGAGAATAAGTCTTCTGCAATGGATCCTACGATTTCTGTTAGTTCTTCCACCAGCCCAGCTGGGTCAATATCCTCCTTTTGGAGTCTAGGCTGGTGCTGATATTGGTCTCATTCTGACACCGTGTCGAACACTGGCTTTTTACCAAAGCATTTGGAGCTTAGCGATCATGGCTTGACTGGGAGTATGGATTTCTGCATTAGTTGTTTTAAATTTCTTTAGGGCTCGTTTAAATGGGGAATTATGCCTCCATATGTACCTGAATGAGCACTGATTATATTGATATTTTTCCCACCGTCCAGATGATACAAGGTTTAAATAAATAAAAGCAGGGACAAAGAGTGACAAATTCCAGAAATGACTTTTTGGTGTTTTAAAAACTATGGCCTGTATAACTGCTGGAGAACTCTGTGGTTCATGTCTCTGGTTGTGGAGCCAAAGAGTTTGATTCCCCCACGGTGCCTCCTTAACAGGGGCTGTACTTGATGATCCATAGGGTCCCTTCCAGCTCTGCAATTCTCAGGTGGGGCTTTTTATTTGTTCTCAGAGGTTGGATGGCAAGAACTTCTTGTCAAAGCAGTTTCTTGGATCTTGATGCAATGTGTTAACTGACTGACAAGCTAATGAACAAAACCAAACATCCATCATAGAATATTCCTATTTAAAGGTTTTAATCACTGTTTCGAAACAGCTACTGTGAAGGACAATTCATTTCCAAAGTAGATTAGCAATAAGGTGAGCCTTGGCTAAAAAGGAACAAGATTTCCATGATGGTGCTAATCTACTTTAGATTATTTTTTTAGAAGAGCATTTTTAAAGCACTGCTTCAACCTTTTTGAAATATGTTGGAACTGTTCCTTTAAAAGACACTGTGGAGTTTTAGAAATAGGTATGGGCAGAAACCCTGGTAAGATCCATATTTATGAGGCTTCAGACACCATTGACCAGTCCACAAAGGGATGAAGAAAATGCTCTGTTACTTTAAACAGGTTTTCCATTGCTTTCAATTGTTTTAAATTGTCTAGAATTATTTTGTTGCTTGTGCCCCACCCTAATATACTTGGGGATAGGGCAGAGTATAAGTATTTAAATAAGGGTCAAGGAAATAATTGAGCAAAATTAGATGTGGCACTGTGGTGTAAGGCAGGAACTCAAAAAGAAAATATTTAGGACCCTGGATTCCTTTCAGTATTAGTCATTTTAAAAGTATGCATTCATACCAGTGTGTGGAAGTTTTACATTCTGGACTACAGAACCCAGAATCCTTGCTGGTTGGGATATTCTAGGACTTGTAGTCAAAGCATAATGTCCCCAAGGCTCTGATCTATATATACAGAGATCTGGATCAAACAAAATTAACCTTGTTTGGATCTTGTGCCATCAGCGCTTCCAGTGACTCTTCTATAGAAAAGTCACATTATTGTATTAATTGGCTCTCTGGTGGTTTTGAATTTCATATATTATGATGAATTGCTTTGTTTCTGTTGCACTAAAGTGATGTTAGGAACTGGATGGCTAGAACCGCAACCTGGTACGCAACCAGTATCTCATTCATGACCTGCCATTCGCCACAGCAACTTACATGATTTCACTGATTCCCGATAAGATTCTGGCCACTGTTTTTTGTTTTATACTCAAGGACATTTCATCCTTGAATATTTGTACAAGGGCATTCTCACTGATCAAGCAGCAAACAATATGCATGCACACACAGATCACAACATACGTTACTGTAAGCCACTGATAATGAAGACGACGGATGTAAAACATAAGCCACTGATAATGAAGACGACGGATGTGAAACAAACAATAAATAAAATAAATATAATTGCATATGATCGACATTGAATGGAATGCAAATGATACAAAACATAGCTTATTTTAGATAGTTTTTTTTCCTCCATGTAGTCCAATCTTCAGTATGTGTATTAAAAAGTCAGTCCTATTTTTGTTAATTGGGATAATTCACAGGAATTCTTCCACAGATTACAATTTATTTACTGAGGTCAGTCAAACTCAATACTTAAAATGTATGCTTAGGCTGGGCAACAAACCTATGCTGTCTTACATGAGACTAAGACCCACTGAGCACAGTGCATACAATTGTGCTGTTAGACGGGAGAAATCTATTACTCTTGGCTTTTGCAGATTATGAAATAATAACACTGCAATTGTAAGCCAATTTAACCTGGAAATAAGACCCATTCAACTCATAGGGACTTGCTTCTGAACAGGTAAATAAAAGATTCAATTATTATCGGGCAGATTTCAGTCCCAGAAATGGTAACTGAAGAAGGAATACAGTGGGGTCTTGACTTGAGAACTTAATCTGTATTGGAAGGCGGTTTTCAAGTCAAAAAGTTCTCAAGTCAAATCTGCATTTCCCATAGGAATGCATTGAAAACCATTTGATCCGTATCTGCTCTTTTCCGTCCATAGAAACTAATGGGAAGCTGCTATTCTGCCTTCGACCACTAGAGGGGGATATTTTGTTTCTTTTTTTCTTAGGTCAAGAAAGGTTCATGGAAGGCAGGGAAAATACAGTCCAGGCAGTATCAGGCAGTCCGAAGACTGTCTCCCAATCCACTCTCTAAACGCTGGGAGGAGTGAGGAAGCAGACAGGCACCCTTTTCACTGGCCAACAGTTAACTGGAAGTTCAAATTTTTCACTTTCCCTGCCTCCCACGTGGTTTTTTTTCAGTTCTTAACTCAAATCTAAGTACTTAAGTCAAGTCAATATTTTCCTATGAGAGCGGTTCTTAAGTCAAAATGTTCTTAACTCGAGCCGTTCTTAAGTCAAGACCCCACTGTATAGTGTTTAACTGAAAACTTTAGATTTTCAGCAATTTTGCAATAAATAATTCGTTTTTTAAAAAAAACTTTAACATCTAAAGTATATCAAGGAACACTCTCAACATAACCTTTAACATTTATGTTGGGCTGAGGCTAATGGGCTTACAGCACAAATATTACAAACATTAATTGTATGTGCCATCCAAATGAACGAGAACATTGCTTTGTTACCTCCCATTATTGTTTTAATCTTTCCTGTACAAAAGAAATGGAAAATATTGCACTTAAAAACTTGAACTGTGAACAGGCCACACTTTCTTAGAGTTTGCAGAAGGCATCTGGTTTACAATTTTAATATTTTTCTTTGGAACAGCAGTGGAACAAAGAGGGGGATCGATTGAGGGAGAGGCCTCTATTCAGCATTTTACTGGACTGCATGAACAACATGCAATTGAGTGTTCACTTAAGCCACAATGGTCTAATAGATCTTTTCTGAGTTTTGCCTTCCCTACTAATGGCAACATATTATATATCTTTTTAAAGGGTGGGGGGGAGTAATTACATACTGTTTCAAATAAGTGGTTTTATCTGCACTGGAAGTTAGTTCTCCTTTAAACAATTTCTCTTAAATCAGAGGGGAAACACATGGCCCATAATCCACATGTGCTCCTCCACGTGTCAAACCCGACTCTCAAAAACCCATGCTGCTGAAATTCATTGGCATAGTGCCTGAAGTCTCCAGCGCCAGAGATGGAGTCAAATTACACATTACCTTAATTGCATGTGGTCTTGCACTGAGAGTTATTTTGTATGTGTGTATGTTTTGTTTTTGTTCATTGGAGTTGTGCGCCTTAGTCGGTGCTTTTACGTTCTGGCAGAAAAAAACACTAGACTGATTTTGTTAATAGATGTAGCAAAAGAGAGGCACAGAACACGATACACAGAAGCAGTGATCACAGCTCCAGCAAAAATGGTTTAAGTTTCAGTAGGATTTCTGTGTCAATAATATTTGATGCACTGCACTTCCCGCTTCGCGAATGTGAAAGAATTGTGTGTCAGAGCATAGCTATTACATTGTGTAACTATGCCATAGTACATGTTGGGAACCAAATGCACATTACCTTACAACTCCCCGTCCCTGATCTACAGAAGATTACATAAAAGAGAAAAGCACGTATGATTTGGCAATACCCGTCAAAATAAAAGAGAGATCAAAACATAGCAGCAGCCATAAAAGGGATGTGGTGGGGATAGGCAAGGTGAGAGAAAGGTACATTTCAAATCTGCTGTCTCTTGACAATACATACTCTATACCTTTACTTTCATGGAATTAGTTTTAATTAGCAGCTCCATTTGAAAGAAAATCTCCTCTTCAAAGATGCTTATACCTGGAAATATTCTTGCATGTAAAACAAAGCAATTAGCAACATTATCTCCAGGAATCTATTCTTTCCAGGTACAAGGAGCTCCTTGAACACTCTGGGGGAAGGGACTATCCTAATCAATGCAGAACAACAGTTTATCATCACTGATCTTTTTGTTCTTTCTTTCTTTCTTTCTTTCTTTCTTTCTTTCTTTCTTTCTTTCTTCTTTCTTTTTTTGCATTTTAATGGTATACATTCCTCTGGGTTAGTTTTGTTTGTTTGTTTGTTTGTTTTTTTGCTTCCAAATGCAGTTTAAGGCTATTTGGTAAAATCTACAATAAGAGATCAGGCTCAATTTACAGTGTTCCCTCCTTTCTTTAAACATTCAACTCTAAAGATTCATATCTTGAAGCTAAACATGCTTATATCAGCTTTGCCCTAAAACAGAATGCATGCTTAACAAAATACACTGGAGGAAAAGGGGAGGGAGAATGAGAAAACCCGACTATCAGATCTGCTTATCCTCCTATCACTTCTAGCATTTCCTGTCAGGTGACAGGAAGAAGGGCTTGCAAAGTACATATTTAAAGTGCTCATCTAGGTGAACAACCAAAGTGCTATAGTAAAATTTAAAGTAGCTGTTCTGCCTATGGCTAAATACATATTGTTCAATTAAGACTGATAAAAGAAACCTGCCTTATGGATTTCAGTTTTGATATTTTGTATTTCTCAGAATCCTGATTTCAGTATTAGTAAGATATGTTTTCTTGTGTCTTGACCTGAAAACTTAAAAGCGACAAAAACTAGGATTGTAACCTTTGATAAGGTAGATAACAGTAAAATAATACTATTTGCATTTATTTCATTCCCGAGCATACTGTTTCTAGCTTTTGCATCAGTGTTAATCAAGTGCTTGGAAACACATTCCTTTCCTTGCCTTCTACAGTTAGAAGTCACATACCTCCTGAAATCGTGCTCCTTCAAATCTGAATCTATGATGAGACTTGTCTTTATCTTTTTAAGCAAATACTGCATAGGAAAAAAAATTCCAGAAAAAAAAAATACATATGTAAACCACAGTTCACCTTTTAACCTTAAGATTACCATTTAAACTGAGATATACTTACCACTCACATTCATATTTCTGAAACTGGTTACAATGTCACAACTGGAATTTTAAACAAGCAAGGTTTTTTTTTTTTGTTCATTTTTGTTTTAAAGGATACCCTGGAAACTCAATTGATATAGCATTTTGAAACTTCAAATATTACATGTAACATCGCTTTTAAAATTTAAACAAAAATGTGTTTTTAAACAAAATAACGAGAATGTAAAAGAACTGTTTAAAAGGTAATGAGTGTTCCAAAGGAGTAGATAGAACTTTTCACATCTTGCTACAGAAGGTCTAAATTCTTAAGGCTTTCCTTTTCTCTTTTTACTCAAGTCCTTTTGCATTTTTTCCTTCAGACTTCTGGATACTTGTGTGAGCAGGCTTTCCTTTCCAGGCTGGACTTTCCCAAAATGAAAAGATTTCCATGATCTTGTTTGTTCCTGATGAATTCTGGAGTTTAATGGCTGGATATCCCTGTTCATCTCCAAAAACTCAACTCAACATGAGATAATAGGCTTTGTGTTATTGTGTAGTAACAAAGATGAGTAGAGTAATATGGCAGAGAGCACATGGGCAGAAACTTTAGCTAGGTACAAGGCAAGGAAACTAGGGTTAGGGTGCGGGAGGGGAGAGAAAAGGGGGTCTTTCTTTCTTGCACTTTACATTTGTAGCACCTTCTACTTGGATTAGCTAATGCCTCTGGTGAACGGTGAGATGCACCCATTGGAAAGTTTGTTAATTCTTACCCTAGATATCACATCATTTATAAAAATATAAATAACCAAAAAAGTAAGCTGGGTTCCATCTCAAGAGGTGTTTCTTGTTGTCCTCTGAGAACACATTGGATAAGTCAGGTCCCCTTGACAAGCCCTATCCAATCGAGATGATTGTTGAGTCTGGTAATAAATACAAAAAAGAGCCGAACAGTCGTTCTTGCGGTGGGCTCAGCAAATTCTGAGGAAATCTGAAAGCATTCCACTGTGCATATGGCACAAAGGACACAACACCCAGGGCTGTTCAGTGGGAGGAAGTGTGAGGAAAGAAAATAGCAGAGAGGAAACAAACTGTACAAGCATTTTGCTGTTGCTTTGTTGGTTTGTTTTAAAAAAAAAGACAAAGAAATTATGCAGCAATACTGGTCTTTAAAGCCTTGTTTGAGCCTCCGGGATATAGATCTCTATGCTGTCTGCACGCTCTGTGGCTGAATTCTGCCGAAACGAGGCTGCCCTCTTCGCAGCCATTAGCCGCCTTCGAGCTTCTTGACGTTGTCTGTCAGGGAGGTCTAGAGACTTCTCTCGCGTAATAGGGAATTTTCCTTTTGGGGGCTTCTTTGGTACAGGAGGAGGCACCTTTCTTTCTTCCTAGAATTAAAAGTTTTTCAAAATAATAAGAAATAAATCACAGAGACAAAAGAACACACAGCACAGCTATCAAGGGCCAGACATTCGCCAGTTCTTTCATGAAAGAAATCCACCTCGTCTCTCAAAGGCAGCAGCAAGGAGGAAATAGCATCTGGCACAATTTGTCTCCTGGTCAAACTAGACATTAAGGGGAATGCAGGCAACTAACGCATTTCCTGTACTACAACAGGATTTCCTGAGAAGGGCATCTCTCAGGAGTCTGACTTGTAATTAAGTCCATGTTGACTTTCCAGTGATGTCCAGTCACAAAACAAAACATGCTAAACACAAGATTTGTAAGTGCAGATCAATTACATGTTTTGAAAGGCATCTTTCCCCAGTTGGGTAGAGCGTATCGGCGATAAAAATGGTGGATACATTGTCTAGTGTGACCCTCTGACTACAGCCACTGTTTTCCAGTGGTGACTGGCATGTGGAGGGCTACAGGTGCAGCTGCGTATGCACCCCTGTCTGCATGTGCGTTTAAGGCCTCAACACTGTCACCTTTAGTTGTCACAGAAACATCAGTGGCAAAAGTGTTTTCTTCTTAGCTTTCTGAACATGTTCATAAATACAGACCAAGGTAACACCAGGTATTAAAACTCAAAGGAATTGTATAAACACTAAATGTTCTATGGACTGGTCTTACAAAACAACTAAATTAATTTGCATGTACTTCTTGGAAGCAGAGTGGCCTAAGTTGTTGTTGTTGTTGTTGTCCTCCCAAGTGGATCTCCTAGATCTACCAACCATGAAGCACTTTTTTCTGCTGAAGGATTTCTCTTTCCTGGTAAGAGGAAAGGCGGATGAAGGAGAGAGGAACATGGACGTGTTGGGACTGGAAAACATAAACGCCTACACCCCAAAGGAAAATCCTACATTGCAGGCTTAATAAAAAATTATCATCCAGAAATACTTGCCACTTGTCACCATGTCGTACATCCATTTCATCTTTGCAAACAGACAGTGCAGTCCTAAAGAAGCTAAAATATATCCTGTTCAGTTCAGTGCAAAAAAGAAAAGGCTCTGACTGAAGGGACTCTCGCTCACTCGCTCGCTCTCCCTCCTCTCTCTCTCTCTCTCTCTCTCTCTGTAAAAACTGCCTAAAGGGAGGACTTTAAATTAGACAATCAGTTCTGCTGTGTTTGGGTCTCCCCTGAATACGAGACAGTAAATGTCATAAGTCAGAATCAACTTGATGGCACATCATCATGATCATCATCATCATCATTAAATGCATGCACATCTCTATCCTCCTCAAGATGCTACAGTCTTGCTCATCCGTATGGCCAGAGAAGTTTCAGCATATCAATTGTCTAGATAGGTACCCTAAGGAAAGCTGAAGGAAGGCAGCAAATCAATGCCCAGCGTTCATTCAGTAATCTACTTACCACAGAAGTGACATTAAGCATTTAAAACTAAGCATGTAATTCTTATACTGCAGCCACAAATAAACCTCTGGCCTTACTGAATTCAGTATCAGACTATCCTCCTCAGAACCCAGTTTTAAGATGGCATATATATGTACATTGTTCTTATACCTGCTCTTGAATTTATATTTTGCTGTAGTGCAAATTCTGAGAAATAATCTACTCTGATCTCACCAGCCCATGAAAGCTATTCATCATTTCAGCTTCTCTGTATGGAACAAGGAGTACAAACCAAGAGTTAATTAACAAAAATGTTGCTGGACTTTAAAGGAAGGGGAAGATGCAAATTAAAAGGAAGTACCAAGGGACGTGGTGGCAGCAAGGGGCGTGGTGGCGCTGTGGGCTAAACCGCAGAAGCCTGTGCTGCAGGGTCAGAAGACCAGCAGTCGTAAGATCGAATCCACGTAATGGAGTGAGCTCCTGTCGCTTTGTCCCAGCTCCTCACCAAGTTTGTCCCAGTTTGAAAGCATGCAAACGTGAGTAGATAAATAGGTACCACCTTGGTTGGAAGGTAAAACGGCGTTCCCTAGTCACACTGGCCACATGACCACGGAAACTATCTTCAGACAAGCGCTGGCTCTACAGCTTGAAAATGGGATGAGCACCACCCCCTAGAGTCGGGCACGACTGGACTAAAAAATGTGAAGGGGAACCTCTATCTTTACCTTTACCTTATCAAAAGTGCAGTAAATTACTTTTCATTATTTTTAAAGATGAGCGACTTCTGCTCCTGATGGGGAAAAGGCTTTAAAATAAATTAAACCCATTTTAGGACCATTATTGCCACCACAGTGCATGCGACAGAGAGATTCCGGCCTTTTTAGTGCCCACTAGAATGTTGTAGGACATGCAGTCAAAGAAAGCTGGTGTAGGGGGAAGTAATTTAAATTTTCTGCTTTGTCTGAACAACTTTATATCATCCCACAGCTAAGCGGAGGATAAATTTCAATACAGTACTATTATTTCTCACATTGGGTCTAAATACAGAGAAGAATAAGAAGCAAAATGTCATGTGATGGCAGTGTTCACTGTGCCACTTCAGACTACAACTGGGGGAGGGATGCCATATTTAATGCTTTCCATCTTCATTTAAAAATTATTCAGCTTTAAAAAAATATCCTAGCACATTGTAGAGCACCTCAGTATGCTTCCCCTCCCTCAGGGGTGGCTTGTGGTCTGAGCAAGCAGAACACCTCGCCCTCTTTTGGGTTACAGTGGCCCCTTCCCACTCTGATACATTCATAAATGACGCTCTCTTCCTATAGTCTGGCGTAGTGCAGCATATTCAACAACCACAGGGGTTTGACACCACATTTACACAGCTAAATGGTTTAGACCTTAACTGCCATTCTGTTCACTTGTCTCCATGTAAGCTGCAGGATGAGTTTATTTTTAGATCTGAACTTGCACAGTAGTGAGAGGACGATGGCCTCCAGAGCTCCCAGACCTTTAAAGTAATTAATCTTCCCTGTCTACAATGCTTCACTGGTAGGTACAGGAATCTAACTTTTAGAAGCATCAGAAGTCATAGAGTGGGTTGTGGCAATTCAAACCCACAGATTTTCACTATCCAACTGAAAAATTATTGCAGAGGTTTGTAGAAGGAGTGGAAATAAGATGGCAGCCGGCATGCAGCCTTCAATGGCTGAAGATCAAATAGGTGACCTGGTGAGTCTTAACGCACAACTCCATATATCAAGAAAAGAAATTATACAAGGGATGGAAGACCTGTTGGAGAAACAGCTGAATGAAAAACTAATTGGTTTAGTATCATGAATGGAGTTGGTGGAAAATATGATCTTGGAAGTGAAAGAAATTGTGTCAGGAAATGAAAGTGCCATAGGGGCTCTGAGAACGGAGAACTTATGAATTGAAACTAGAGGGTGTTGAGAACAGAAGCAGGAGGAATTTGATTTGAGTTTGTGGGGTGTCTGAGGACCTCCTCAGTGAGATAAGAGAACAGTAGGGGAATTTATTGACATATTCAATTACCAATGGTCTATTATTCCCAGCCGCAAAAGGTGGAAACTGCCTATATTTTCCCCACCAAATTCTGATGTTACTGCTTCCCCCAAGAAACTCGGCAGGTGAAAGGGAATGCATCAGCTAATGGGCAAACTCCTCCTTTCCTTTTAGAGCAGTAGTTCCCAGTCTTAGGTAAACCAGGTATTCTTGGACTACAACTCCCAGAAACCCTGGCCATCTCAGTTAGTGGCAAAGGTTCAAGGGGTTTTAGTCCAAGAACATCTGGGGACCCAAGGTTGGCAAGTAACTCTTTTAGAGGAAGCTTCTGGAAGGGTTTTGCCTTCCTGTCAAGCTGGTTTGATCCTGTGGTTTCTGCTCCAGAACATTCTGGAAGTGAGTGATGACCAAACCCATGGAAGCCCTTGGTGGGGTTCACACTGAAATGCGTTGCTACTTACAGAGAGGTACATGAGGTAATCTGCAAAATGTGAAGTGAGGCAACCTCTGAGACAATTAGACTTCTTTTATGACTTCAGGGAGCTCCATCTCGAACAATGTGCTAACTGTATAGTCCTGTACTAGCCACAGCCACCTGCTTGTCTGTAAGCCTTCTACAGGACATAATACTTAACAGCAGTGAAAAAAAAATTAACTTGAGCCTCTTTGGGAACCAGCAGGATATCCCTTTGAAGTATATAATAAGGCAGAGATATTATTTTAACTTTTAGAGAAGTGACTCTTCAAATGGTAAACCTCACAATATACTTAAGGTTTATCTGCCCTCTCCATTGGAAATGTTGTCTCTTCATGTGAGAAACGTTATGTTGGAGAAATAGAATACAGTATGTTGCCTTAATATGAGAAATAATGTGAAGTCAACTGCTCACAACAACAACAACAACATGTGGTCCATGAGTAAAATAAAGATAAACCCAAAATGGATCAGCTACTACTTTCATTATGACTCATAAAGATGTCATAAAATTGTGTGTATGTATTTCCAAGGTCTCAGCAACTCATGGTCCAGTGAAAGGATCCAAACTTTAGGGGACAGGGGAAGAAACAGTCCAATAATCTGCAGCGTATTAATTATTCTGTCTTTTAGCCTGATGAAGACCTTTGGAGAATTTGAATACTTTCACATTTTTGTGACATTTTGATTGGTCCCAAGAAAGATATTGAGTTCCATTTGAATTGTTGTGGATAATATGTAGACTGGTTCCTATGTGGTCCCTATATATATCCCAGATTGAGATAGGATGGGGACAGGATAGGACGGCACAACATATTAGTGAGTGTTGTGGGTGTTTCTACCTATAAAACTTTCTCTTAGGACCACGACTGCCAACCTAGAGTCCTTAGACATTGTTGAATGCCAGTGGCAATGACAATCTCTGACTCCCACCCTTGCTGATGGGCAACAGCAGGAGTTCTGATCCAGGAAGGTTGTGTACTCACCACCAGAAGGCAGGGTTATGGAGTATGTGGTCTTCTAGATGTTGTGCTGTAGCGACCCTCTACCATGGTCAACCTACCCAGTTGTAGTACAACATCTGGAAGAACCTGCCTTGACCTTAAAATTTATTTTGTTGAATCCAAGACTCAGAGCAACTTTTAGTTTTAATAAATGGCTGTCAGTACTAGGGACTTTCAATTGATCAAGAGTGGGCAGGCAGGAGTGACCTGTACTGTATTGTGTTTTTCACTTTACAAGGAGAGCCCTTTATTTCTAGAGCATGTTGTCCAATAACTAGCTCAAAAGGAAATAATTGCAGGCTTACAGAATCAACGGGATGTAACACAAGAAAGCTGTCAATGCCAAATGAAAAAGACATGTTCTGCCCACATTCTGCTTACCTTCCTTTCAGGTGATTCTATTATTTTCCATTCATTCAGTTTCAGCTGGTGCAGTTCATCGAACTTCATACTGACATCTTCAATCGAAAGCTGTAATAAGTCCCAGAACCCTGCTAGATCCTGTGAAGTGGGCCGTGGCATAGCGCTGGGATCCTGGCATATACATAAGAAAGAAAATGTTGTTCATTGGAGAGCTGTAGTGTAACATAGATTTGGTAAAAGACGACCCTTTGGATGGGAAACAGGTGCTTCCTGAATAACACAAAAGAAATAGTGTAACAAGATGGTTTTCAGAGAGATACTAAGTTGTATCTACCTCTTCTACCAATAGATTAAAATATATTAGCTTTATATCTTCCTGCAGGCTGTTTCAAAGCATATACGGTACATCAGACCTCGAGCTCATGGAAGTTAGTGCACTTCTAGTGACGGCATCATTCAGTTTCATCTTCACTCATGGCAGCGTTTAATAGATCTATCACCACTTGTCAGGGTGGGAGAATTCAGTGAATTTTTGATGCCTTCTTGTCCCTCAGATATCCAGACATTCTGCAATATCTCCAAGTTTGTGTTTTAAAAATGAGAGAGGGAGAGAGAAGAGGGTCTGTTTTAGAGACTGTCCTTTGTGGCTCATTGTTTTATCTTAACCTATGGCTACTACACTTCTTTCAGAAACAATGATTTGGTGTACTACATGTTTCTCAGTAGTGATCCTTCACTGATTGGAGCTTGCTTTACATTCTCTAGGCCACAAGAGGGCTGCCTCCTGCTGCTGCTGAATTGTGTGTATAAATCAATAGTGTGCTCTGCTCTGCAGTGTGCACTAATAACATTTACACCCCTCCCCAAAGCATAATAAGATAGAGATACTTCATCCAGAGGCATCCTTAAATTTTCTTTTACTGAGAAATGTATGTAACTTTAAAAAGAAAGCAAACAATGACAGAGAAATGTGATTCCAAGCATACTGATTGTGTTTAGAGAAGAAATTTGCCGAGAAAAAGAGCACAAATAATATTTTCACACCTGTATTGGCCTAAACCTGCATTGTGCTGAGCTGCGTGATCTCATTACAGTTTAGGAGGCTAGCAACCTCCATCTCGGGAAGGCAGCTGCATGAGAAAAACTGCATGGGCACAATGTGGTGAATAATGCTTTAGAAGCACATACATCACGACCAAATGCCTGCCTGTGTTTTTATATATGTAGCTGATCATACAAGTGGTGCATTAACTTTTGAAATTAATTTGTATCCTAGCCTATGGGCATCAATCAAATAAGAATATTTTATGTATAAATATAAATACATATATGTACGGATATGTATATACTATAACTACAAGGTGAATGAATATAACCATGGTTGATGCTATATAGAAATTGAAGAATCAGAACACAGATGGCTCCAGAGCTGATAAGATCATATCATGGAACTATGCCTGCGATGGATTGCAAAGCCCACTCTCTATGGCAAGCTTTTAAAAAAAAATTCTGGATTGTGGAAACATGCGTGCCTTAAGGCCACCAGTATATCTTCGTTTTCTAACATCTCATAGAACACAATGGTAGGTACTTGCTTTTTAAAAAAAAGCCCAGCCTTGATCCTACTCAGGAACTGTGTAGCAGTTACTGAAAAACAATTTAGGATTTACTTCCATGCTGACCATAACCAGTGGTGTCTATAATCACATGGGCAGTCTCTACTGCATGATGTTCTGCGTGATTTCTGAGAAATGGTTGGAATGATTACACAGTTTTGCTAGTCTTACTACTTGATTGCCGATCTCCAGTTGCCACTTTGGTTTTGTAAGGCTAACTTTTTTTTCCATTTTTGTGTGCATGCGTATGCGTGTGCACACGCACACGCACATGCCTCTTTTGATTGGCCCAGACAGCAGAAATAATCCAAGGAAAGGAAAGGGGGGGGGAGGAGAAGAGAACAACAAAAAAAGGGGGCGAAACATCTCCAAAGAAACCCAGAGAGAGAAAACCCCCAAAAAGTTGTCCCAAGGAAACACACTGGCACAGTTAGCAAAAATTATCTGAAGAAATATGAAAGAAAATTCCCCTGAAAAATCAGTTAAAAAGGGGTGGGGGAGCAAGATGGAGGCACAGAGATAGGCACAGAGGCAGCGCAATCCAAGATGGAGGGCATCAGGAGCTCACACACCCATAATGAATGAGTGAAGCAAAGAAAGAGCACTCCTCACTGGATTGCAACTGCTCCAGGCCCTTTTATAGATTCAAAACTCCTACTATCTCTGCATGTTCTGATTGGCTGCTGACAGCCCAGTTGTGATGCTATTGGATGAAAAAAAAATCTTAGGAGATTTGGCAGACATTGGATTAAAGAAAAGTTACACAAAAGAGGTAACACTAAAGAAGCACAACACTTTTGTATACCCTTCTATAAAAATGGTATAATAATAATAATCATGTGCTGTCAAGTCAATTCTGACTTATGGCGGCCCTTTTCAGGGTTTTCCAGGTAGAAAATACTCGGGTGTGTTTTACCCTTCCCTTCTTCTGGGGGAAGCCCTGGGACTGTACAGCTTGTCCAAGGCCACCCAGGCTGGTGTTACTCACAGGAGGCACAGCGGGGAATCGAACTTCCCAACCTGTGGCTCTGCTGTCAGATGCCCAACCCACTGAGCTATCCAGCGAGGTACAAATTGTATACTAACCCATTTAAAAATGGCTATGTTAAAGGCACATGATAAAACCAGACACATATGCAATAGGAAACCAATACCAGAGAGAGTAAAACCAATAAAATTGCTATTGTTGTTTTAAATGTCTCACACCAAAAGAAAATCTCAAAGTAGACAATGGACAAGTCTGCTCAGGGGAAGCATTTCGTAGCTGGGATGCTAGTACTAGAGAGCCTCTCTTTTGCCACATGACCTCAGATGCATCGCTGACCTGAGATATATCACGGCCTGAGGCGAAAGAGAGGAAAATGCCCCATTACATTGACACCTGTGTGTATGCATGTGTGAGCACATACACACACACACATTCCTTAAATGTCAGGGCTGCTAAACAACCTCCCAGATGAAACAGATCCCGCCCAATTCCTTAAAAGCCTCACAGTTATGCTTGTGAGTTGAGGAACAACAGATTTTTAAAACATTTATCCAAGCTTATCTGGACGGTGGTGATTCAGAGAGAGGTGGCTTCAGGAATTGGCCACCTCACCAATGAACTGATAGTAAGGATGTATCCCTTCGCTTTACAATTTTACATGCTTCTGTTTTACAAACCTCCCTAACCTCAATTAAGAATCAGGATGTACTTTAAATGCTTTGTTTATATTGATACTTTGATCATCATTAAGTTCTTTAAATATATTTCAGTGTGTTGTATGGAGAATGAAGAAATGTGTAGCCATGAGACACTATTATGGTAATATTTGCTGGGTAGCTATAAAAACTGATGCTTTTTCCAGAAGTTTTCATGGAGAGGATATAAGGATGGATATATCTCTATATAAAGGGTGTGTGTGTGTGTGTGTGTGTGTGTGTGTGTGTGTGTGTGTGTGTGTGTGTGTGTGTGTGTGTGTGTGTGTGTGTGTGTGTGTGTGTGTGTGTGTGTGTGTGTGTGTGTGTGTGTGTGTTTAGAAAAGGTATTTGACGGAGAAGAGGAAAACATGCCGAATGTGTCCCGAATGTTTCCCTGGTGGTTTCACTTGGCAGAAAGTGTCTCAGCTTGGGTAAGTTTGGTCTCTGGATACGGCACTGATCTTCTCCTTGCTTTGACCCCCACCCATGCCAAAACATATGCCTGAGAGAAAAGGGGAATTATGGGGACCTAATGGCGTGTTGCATGTAAGCAGGCTTATTGAGGGACAGGTTTTGGCCCCAAGATTCAGGTTTTCCAACTCATTCACTGGGTCTCAGGTTTTGGACCTGAAATCTTGGGTAGTGAAATGATGTCAGCCTAGATTTTGGAGTGGATTCTCATGCCTTTTTCATGATTTCCATGGTTTAGAACTGGTGGTGGTGGTATTTACTCATTAGGTTTCACTACAAAGTGGTTACATTACCACCACCACTCCTCTCTCTCACACACACACACAATTTAGAAGTCTGCAGCTACTTACTTTTACTCTGTGAGAAAGTGACAACAACAAAAATCTCTCACAGCAATGTTTTTCTGAAGGAGTGTTTAAAAACCAAACAAACCATGGTATCTCTTGATATCTCATAGTCATTTCTCTGAATGGGGGATTAAAATGGTATTTCATGACATGTCACTTTTTTTTCTTGGAGAAATTCTGGTCTGTGCAGAGTTATTACAAGTCTTGTTCAAAGTGGCATCTTTCCTTCACAAGATACACCAGAAATAGCATTAAGCTGTGCAGAATCCAGCAGTTTCATACACAAAAGAAAATGCAAAAAACAAAAAAAAGATGGGGAGATTTTTTAAAAAAGCAGTGTTCTGCTTATATACTGCCCCATAGTGCTTAAAGCATTATCTGGAGGTGGGTTACCAATTAATTTTGCAGGCTACACATTGCCCCCCCTCCAGCAAGCTGGGTACTCATTTTACCAACCTCAGAAGGATGGAAGGCTGAGTCAACCTTGACCCAGCTACCTGGGATTGAACCCCGGGTCGTGAGCACAGTTTTGGCTGCAGTACAGCCGTTTAACCACTGCGCCATGAGGGGAAAACAAGACCAGGGTTTGTTTTTGCCAGAAGCCAAGAAATCTCACTGGTGCAGAAGGACATCTCATGAGATCTCCTGGCATGGTGGGGCTAGTAAAATCACTAAGAATGAAGACATTTTAAAGGATTCTTTCATATCCCTATTTTCCACTATGACTGGGTCAACACTGGATGCAAACCCTATCTGTTGTCTGGGCTTGGTGAGCTTTTCCACGGCACTAATGGCCTGCAAGGACCTGCAAGTGTGAACTAGTTCAAGACTAAAAAGGTGTGGAGTGCAAAAAAGGCTCCCCGTGACATTAACAAAATTGGTTCAGCTCAACAGAAATGGGTATGTAACAGCAACTCAGGAGCATGTCCTGTTGCATTTCATATATATAAAAATATAAAGACACCAGTTGATTTAACTTTATTGGATAACAAGTCTCCAATCGGCACACACAGAATCAGTGCCTTGTCATGCTGGTAAAGGTTAAGCTGTAATTATTCCAGAGTGATTGATTTTGAATAAGACAGATTTATAGGTCACATCCTCAAACGCCAACTCAAACATTTATTTATTTATCTCATTCCAATAGGGAAAAGAAATGTATCAGGAAATGTTGTCCTATCTCTGTCACTGTATCTGGAAAGAAGCTTCTTTTCTAGCTAATTCAGCACTAAAACAGAAATGAGGAGGGGGGGGTTACCTCAAGAAAGAAGTATTGACTATTGCAAGGATCATGTGTGGTGGTTACTGTGCTATTCCATTTGGGCTGATGCTGCTATACCCTTGTTTAACATCTGGAACAGAAGCCATCTGCTCATGATTGCCATTGTCCATAGGGAAGGTGAAGGTAAATAAGTATGCCGTAGGAGTAAACCCACTAGCCCTGATCTAGAAAGCAATATAATTGGTTCTGTGCTCTCAAGGGAGTTCGGATATTAAGTTTCCTGATTCAAAAAATGTAGCCAGAAGTTTGAGAATCGTAGCAAAATCAAGACTAAGAGGTTTTTGCATTCTGAGGGAGGGGGAAAAAAGACAATTAACTCTTGAAACAGAAATCTTTGCCCAGAATTATACTCTCATATAGAACTTACAAATTTATTAGATTTGTATCCTCCATTGTTCTAAAAAGAAGAAGGCAATGTGATGTTTGGTGTGCACAGTTGAATGCTGCTGCTTATTTAATTGCCAAGAGTCACTGAATAACCTTTATAAGATGCTCCTGGGTATTTTAGAGTATCAAGGGCTACATACAAGATTATGTGAGCAAATTTTTATTTATACAACAGGATTTTTCCTTTAGCTTCTCCCCACATGTCCCTGCAGATCGGCTCCAGATGTTCTCAGCAGACAAAGGAGGGTGCAATGGGAAAAGAGAAGCCAGGCCTCTGCCAGCAGTGTCCCTTCTATGCGGGTAGGTGGAACAGACCTTGTTGCATGAACCATGATTCTTCAAGGTAGGATTTATGCAAATTTCCTCCTAGACTGAAGGATTTTCCTCACAAGATGTGATTTACTGCATGTATTGAGGACTCATATCTTTCTCCATCACTTTGCTGTCTTATGGTGGCTGAAGAATTCTTTCTTTTATTGTAGGTAGAATAGTGTGTGGGCGTGTATCTTCGTTATCTGTCTCAGTGGAAGGCAACTTTCCGAGGTCCAGGCATAGCCCATCTCTGAACCTTACGGCTCCTATAGTTCCTTCAAAGTTTTTTTTCTTACATAATATTTTTTCTAATTGAAAATGCCCTGTGAGCCCTTTAGTGGCCAAATCTCTCTCTCTCTCTCTCTCTCTCTCTCTCTCTCTCTCTTAAATTAAAAGCATTGGGGGTGGGGGCTCAGAGTGCCAAGGGCCCCTCGAAACATGGGATATTTGTCTCATTACCTCCTAAGGGGCCCAAAGGAACTTGGGCTGATATTTTTTAAATAAACATGTTTATGGCCTTGGAGTTGCTGCAGGCCTCAGAGATGGAGGTGGAGGTGGTGTTCCATGTTGCCCACCTCTGGTCACACAGAAGTGTTCAGGTGGCCTCTTAAGACTATCCCCCTTTAATGGAGACTTTTAGCAACCCAACAGAATGTATAGGCAAACATTACATAAATCATAAATATCATTCCATTATTTCAGTAGCATTTTTGTCCCATTCTCATCTCACTCGCTTTCATGTTAAGCTCATAAGGTGGACCATAGTTAAGTTTAAAATAGATAAATAAGCAAATAAATAAATAAGTAAATAAACATGCTTGGACATAGCAAATTGCCCCAAATGGATCAGAAAGCTTCACAGCTAAATTTGAGTTTCCGCATCGAAGACCAACACTTGAACTGTTGCCCAACAAATCTTCTTTAAATTCTGTGCTGTTTTCCTCCCACCCCTGCATCCAAATAATAGGGAAATACAGCAAGCTCTATCCTGTATCAAATAACAGCCAGCTCAGCAGGTATAGACACTCTTATTCTAGTTCACAGTTATCAAATTGCTTGCCTTTTCCTGACTACCAAGGAGATAATGACAGGTCATGTTTGTCATTGAAAAGCCGATAAGTAGCTAGACATCTACTGGATAACAATTAAGAATGCTGACTTACCAGATTCTGCTGACATAGCCAATAGAATTGCTGGAATTTTTGAGACATAAGCAGCTGGGCACTTCCGACTGCACTCCGGATCTTACCTAGAACTGAATATACAAGATGATGAAAACCCAGGTACAAAAACGTATTTATGTAACAGAGTGCTAATCTGCAAAATCCTATTGTGCCAGCATTTTTGGTAAATGTTGGATAACCTGCAAAAGCTTTCCATTGTGAAACTGTATTCAGGGAATCTGGAAACTCAGTTTCACCTTCCTCAGAAAATAGTAAGATAAAAAGCCCTCTGCTTCTTCTCCAGTCTTTAGAAACGGAAATTATTTTCTCGACTGCTCCAAGGAGTGACAGTGAAAGCATATTAGCAGGGCTTGATGGATAATTGCTGGATATTGTTTTCTTTCCAGAAAAGCTTCTCTTTTTGTCATTTCGGTACTCTTAAGCTACCTGTTTGCAATTGCTGTTTTTTGTTCAATCACTTTTAATGGACCAACCGCATATCATTATCAATGGCTTGTCATGTCCCCCTGTTTTCTGAGTAATCGTTGTAACATCCCCCTCCCTCATGTAGCAACTCAAAAAAATTTCTGAAGCTGGAATTGCATCAGTAGTCTATGTAATAGAAGTGTGTGTGGGTACGAAACAATCTTATTTCTCTTCAACAACAGTTTTCCATAAATGGATTTCGAAATCTCCCCTTTCCCATTTCTGTACTCCTCATTTTTTAAAGGAAAGCTGAAACTGGTATTGATTTTGAGATTCCCTCATTAAAATTTGTGTTTTAGTACTCAATTTACCACCAAAATATGCATTGTTGTTCATGTTTAACTTTCAATAAATGTTTTTGTACGTATTTCAAGCTAAGGCATACATTTTATTATTAATTGTGTTTTTTTTTTCGGAAAATGAAAATGTTGGGGAAAAAATCAGACTTTGGAGAGAGCAAAACATGAAGGATTACACTGTTTCAAATGGTACATTAGTCCAGGAGGTACAAATCTATTTATTTATTTGAATCAGCTTGCTCAAAGCAGAATCCTTGAGCATCCCTACCAAGAATGTCAAATGAAAATGTTGTTGTTCCACGCTCTTAAGTCAGAACCGACTTACAGTGACCCTAACAGGACTTTTGAAGTAGTAGTTTTATCAGTTCCTCTTCCTCAGCGAATTTCCATAGCTGAGAAGGGATTCAAGCCATGGTCTCCAGAGTCCTAATCTGCCTCTCTATCCACTACACTAGGGGTCCCCAACCCCCAGTCAACGGCCATGGCAGGACCGGGCTGTGGAGACAGATCTCCCGCCTCGCCCGCATGCATAGCCTGCCACCTGCACGCATGGGTGCCTCACCCCTCCACACATGTGTGTGAGCACACCCTGCCCTTCCTCGCAAGTGTGCCCCTTCACGAACATGCCCTGCCCCTACACGCAAGCACGCAAGCGTGACCCTCCCTTCCACAAGCACGCTCTGCCCCTCTGCACATGCGCGCAAGCACACCCTGCCCACCCGTGAGCGCAGGGGATGCCCCCCACAGACCACGCACCCCCCAACCAGTCTGCCGTTCAGAAAAGGTTGGGGACCACTGCACTACACCACATTGGGTATCCTTCAAATGAAAATACATCCACCTAAGTTTTCTTTTCTTTTCCACCACCACTCCTTTTTACCTCTAAAGTCTTTTTCTGGATATCTAAGGCAAGCAAGAATTATCTTCAGACAGCCAAGCAGAAAATGTCATGTAAACAGAGTTGCTTCCCCCCCCCAAGTTTTTATTAATTTTTCATAGGGATAGGGGTTGAGGTACAGATAGGGGGCAGGGTAAAAAGGGGGGAAGGGTGAGAAAGGGTAAAATTCCAGAGAGTGAAAGAGTATTCTTACATCTGCTTATACAGTTATATTAAAAAATGAACTCATACAAAGATAAAAACAATATAACGATTTTCCTGAATATCTATACGGTAGTTACTAATCTTCCATTTCCTTGGACCTTCTCTTTCTTTTTATCAAAATTTACTAATTTTGTAAGTTTAATATTATTTTGTCAAGTTTGTGTCCACTGCTCTAAATCAATGTTATAACCGATATTTTGTGCCCATTTTATCATATAATCTTTCCCCACAAAGTACACTTAGAATTTACATTTCCGTCATTTGGCCAGTTTATCTATACTTTCTTATTCTGCCAAGTTTATGTCTACTACTGTACTCTACATCAATATTATAGCCAATATTTTGTGCCCATTTTGTCATGCAATATTTCATTCCTTCACCTTCCATTTCATTGACCATTTATATTTAATTAAATTTGCTCCCCAAAACTTCATCAACCCCATGTACTCTCTCCTCGTTTGTCCCATCTGTCACAGCATAAGCCCCATCATCTCCGTATGTAAACTGAGTAGCTGATGTTTTCTTGCTGGCTGTCCATTTGTCAAACCAACTAATATAAATATATCTATCAGGTGGTGATAAAAATTCAGCAGGACTATCACACAGTTTACCCTTTTTTAATGTTTTTGTCACATTTGCATAAGCAAATTGCAGTGGAATCCTATAAATTTCTCCTTGAAACAAATTAAATTTTTCTGGAATTTAATGGGACTTGTTGCGACCTAGAATTGTAACTGTGTGTTTGTTTTCTTTCTTTATATCCCACCTTTCTCCTGATGAAGGGACTCAAGGTGGTGTAAAATAGCTTTAAAAGTATACATACAATAAATGAGAATATGAATATTAAAACACAGTTCAACATATAACAATATTAAAAACGTAAGTACTTTAAAAAAAATTTAAAATACATGATAAAAAATGGAATATGCAGCATCCTCCACTGAAAACTCTAATCGTTCCAGGGCATCCAGAGATCAAAAAACCAGTTTAAACAGGAAGGTTTTCACCTGCCAGCAGGAGAGCAAAGAGGGGTGTCATGTCAACCTAGCCTCATGTGGGAGGTAATTCATATGTTATATTATTGTTGTTGTTCTTATTTTCATAGTACTCTGGATTACTAAATTACAGTAAAATATCAAAACATTTCAGTTCATGATATTTCACTAGACAGTGCATTTTACTTCAATTCAATGGACAGTGTTCCTATGGGGGGGATGCTATGGAGTGGAAAAATTAAGATATCTCTTTTAATTAGCTATGGAATAATCTTCTGTGCTATATATTTTCTCAGTCTTCATTTTCAGAATTTAGTATCATCCATCACTCTAAAGATCTCCTTGTGGACATATTCTAGGGACAGCTCCCTAGCTTCCTCTGATTATCTGTGTCAAAAATGCTAACCTTTAACTTTAACTTTAATCACGAAGTGACAGGCTTAATTGGCACTGAGGTTTGCAGTGAAGTCAGAACACATTCTATCCATCAGAGCCAAATAACACAGGAGTCAAATTGCACATGAAGGAAAATGCGTATTTTATGTTATTACGACGTCTTCCTCCAGGCATGTTGTTCTTTCAAAGCTCTGTGAGACTTCTAACCACATGACATGTTTCCCACCTAGTGACCAGTCTGCAAAACCAAAGCAGCGTATTTCGCACTATGCAAGGAAGACAAGCTAACTGTAGGATACGAAGAGGTCCATTACATTTTAAGAAAGCTCAGCTTCTAATGACATGCTAAAAAAATACTGTCTAGTTAAAGCCTTAAGGACAGCATGCTCCATAGACCAAGTGCATGAGACACTATTTACTTCTTGACTAAGCATAACACAACGTTCAAGTAAACCCTCAGTGATTCCCTCCCTTCCTCAAATTCTGCATGTTTTGTATCATAAAAAGCTCAGGATCAGGGCAGGTGGCTACCCCTTAGAACTCAGGGGTGAAGTACTGCCCTTGCTAGGTGTTTCATGATATAGGGTAAAAAAATTAAGAAGGGCTATTGAAATAAACGAAGCTTAATTATGAATAAGCTCCATTTTGTTATTTTCTATAGAACTTAACAACATTAGTTGGACACATCTCTCTCTGTATGCAGCTTTTTTTCCAGGTAAATGTGCATAGGGTTTTTTGCCTCAACGTTTGATGGTTGTGCCTCTAGACTCTAGCACAGGACTACCAGCTTGAGAGACAACAGACATGGGGAAGCTGAGGCCCATCAGATCTTGCTGCGCAGTATCTCCCTTAAGCCCTGGGTAGCACAGACCTTAATTAAAGATGTTGGGAAGTGTCATCCAAGCACAGTTTTCCTTGAGATAGGCAGTGGAGTGGGGTTTTTTTTAAAAAGAGGCTGGTGATAATTTTGGTACACTTCATGAAGTGCCTTCTCAGTCTGGGATGGTTCACTGGTTGTTTCAATTAAATGACGTTAACACAGAAGGGCTGCTTCATTTGTGCAGTCTCGCAGGTTCACTGAATTATACGGGTTTCACATCATTGACTAAAAAGATGCAGAACTGCAGCCATAGATCACGGTTTTTAAAAATACATTGCACAGTGGAGTATGTTAGCACTTAACCTAGTACAATGAGCAACACTGACAGAAATTGGTTGGAGAGGAAGGAAGTGGAATAAAAGGATGGAAGTACTCCAAGCGATCAGGTGGGAGAGGCGATGGATGTAACTAGGTGGAAATTGCGGATGAACGGTTATAAGACATATTTCTATTGCATATTTTAAAATGAGTAATTGAAGTTTCATGACTCAATAAGTATCTGGCAGTAAGCAATCATTGGTGGATGCTGAATTCTGCTTTCTTATAGGTAAATGCTGTTTGTTTTGATTTCCAAATCCTCTCATCCTGAAAGCCCAGAATGAAATTAACATCTCAAACAAGCATTATAAACCATGTCACATGTACTGAAAGTTGTAGAAGGTTACTGGGTAATGCCTTATGAAATAGGCCAATATGTTTTTTTAAATACTCTTAATTATGTCACTCTTAGGAATACTCATGCCTTGCCTGGTGAATTACCTGGCTCATCCAAATATGTCATAAGGAGGAATCTAAGATCTAAGAAACAGCCTCAGGATTAAGGACTAGATTCTGTCTGACCTTGTTATGCTCTGAATTGTCTGCACAATGAGCAGCTGTAACGACATAGGCCCATGTTCATCAGGCCAAGGCGCATTGAAAAACTGGCAACCCTTTCTCTGTGCTACATGAAAACACTCAGTCTTGCTTTTATTTTTTAGCTTTGGAGAGCTGTAGATTAGAACCGGTTCTTTAGTGCCTCAGTTCCTCACATTTTAGCATGTACAGAGTGAAATATTTGATGATTATTATTTATTTATTGCATTTGTACGCTGCTTTTCCTCTGAAATGTACTGCCCAAGGTGTTTTACAGACTGTTTAAAGGAATAAAACCAGATGAAACCTCATTTAGCTAAAAAGATAATAAAATCATATAAACCTGCCCAGTCATAAAACAATTAAAATCAAGCAAAATACATCAAAAATAAAAATCAACAAGGTGGACAGTTAAAACAGTACCATAAGGCAGACTATATCATATGATGATATAGCAACCTAAGAAGATGTGTTTTGTATTTGAATGAACTTCTGCTTGCACTATGGACTGTCTCTTCTTTTCCTTTTCTTTCCATTCCCCCATCTGCTCCCCAACCATCTAGAGCAGTGGTTCCCAATCTTGGGTCCCCAGATGTTCCTGGACTACAACTCCCAGAATGCCTAGCCAACACAGCTAGTGATGAAGGCTTCTGGGAGTTTTAGCCCAAGAATGTCTGGAGACCCAAGGTTGGGAACCCCGGTTCTAGAGTATACAAAGGAGAGAGGAGGATGTATAAGGGGCTGCAAAGAGAAGGGTGTTGTCAGTTCCACAGTGGCATCCATTCCAGTGGCAGGTAGACACAGCTAGATAGGACCCTGTGCACTTACAACCATGCTCCTTGGACCTGTTTTTCCTCTCTTCTCATTTGGACAGCTTTATCAGCAGCTGTGCTATTGATGAGAATCTAATTGGCGTGAGCCAAATGACACAAAGCACCCATCAATGTACTTAGCTATAAATGGATTGTGGATGTGACAGCATAGATAATATATATTGTACCTGTAGAGTGCACTGATCCATAATCACCTGATCTAAAATGTTATAAACATTCAATTGATTTTCTGTGTCTTTCAGTGACAGTCAAAGAAAAGAGTCCAAGCAGGTTGCTGGTGTTCCCAGTGAATGCAGAGCACCTTGACGGAATGACACTTCATCACATTTGTTGGGAAAAGACTGTGTCTCCCACTGAACAGTGTGGGCAGCCATGTTCTCTTGCAAGGATGACCCAACAATAGAGTGCTCACATCTCCTCTTTTGTAGAGGACAGCCTTCCTTCTGAATATTTCTTCTCTTTGAAGGCTATTCAGTCCAACTCTGGTTGAAAGATCAAGAACCATAAGGGGGAATTTTAAACTATCTATCCATGCCAGCAGACTCAGCAGTGAGACACGTCTTCGTCTTCCCCACCTAAATGAGGTGTGGTGCAATTGTGCTTAAATTATAAAAATCATTTCTAATCTGTACATACAAATTACTATAGGTAATTCAAATCAAACTGGATATGCTAATTAGTCCTTCTTTTTTGGGCTGAGAGAAGTCCTCCTTTTTAGTAGTGTGCAACATTCCTGCACAGGATCTACCTGTGTAGAAATGTGACACACCACTAAAAAGGAGGAGTTGTCTCATCAAAAAGAAGGACCCAGCAGCACATACAGTTTGATTAGCAGTGAAATGCATCTTCTAGAAGCAAGTTTGTGGGGGTGGGAAAGATTAGGGGCATTATTCCTGTCAAATAAGAGGTGAGTGACTTGTGACTCCTCACTGCCATCCTTCTCTATGAAAACAAGAAGAAGAAGGAGGAGGAGGAGGAGGAGGAGGAGGAGGAAGTGGGATTCTCTTAACAAACAAGGTACTTTCCACACCTTGTTCTGGTCAAAAGACCCCTCAAAGTGCAGATTGGGGTTGGAAAACCAGGAACATTTTTAGATTCTTCTTCTTTCAGTGTGTGGTACTTTTTGACACTGGCAGCAGGGGAATGTCTTCTGGGAGGAAACCAGGCATGAAATTGGCCACTGCCCTACCACTGAAGTTGTCTGTGTATAGCTCATCAGCTCCACAGCTGAGGTGTGGTGCCAACACTTTTACTTCTTGTTTAGTTTTTAAAAAAGGTAGGGGAGAGGACAGTTCCGCCTGCCATTTCACCTAGTATCATGCGACAATTCCTCCATTCAGAACGTTAATGAATTTCAAACAACCAGTGTTGTGCTTGTCACACTTTCTCCCTCTAATCAATGAAACAGTCTGGACAAATACTCTGGCTCAACTGTAGGTAAAAAAGAAACATGTTGAGCTCTTTAGGTAAAACATGGATGGATCGAAGGATGGATGGATGATATTTATACTTCTAGAACTGACCAATAATATCTTACAACATATGTGCAGGTCAAAGTGTTAATTGTCAGCCATACATTTTCAGGGGGTTTTTAATTAGAAAAAGCAGATGGCTCAACTCTAGTACAGTGTGATTTGTGAAACACGCTGCATGCTTTTAACCTCTCAATCACAGAGGCACATCAGGCACTTCAATCTGCACATGATCCTTTATTGAGGCTGCCTATTGCAACCAAGCTAATTAAGGGAACAATACTCCTTTAAATTGGGCCCCCAGAGGTTTGATCACCACACCCAGAATCCCTGACCATTGGCCATGCTGGCAAAAGCTTCTGGGAACTAAAGTCCGGCAATACACAGGGACACAACTTTGGGAACTATTTGCCTTAAGAGTCTTTTTCATATTCTTGTCTTCACACAGGAAAGACAGGGTGAAGAAGTTAATTTCTCCATATGCTATATTACGGTTAAAGAAGATTAAAAAGAAACATGGAAAGAAAGCTAAAGAGACTGACATGATTGCATAGATACACGAAAACAAAAATGTGGCACTACAATATATTTCCCCAGTCTGGCCCTACCTCCATTTTGCCTTAATTCCATCTGTTAGATCAGTGGTCCCCAACCTTGGGCCTCCAGATGTTCTTGGACTACAGCTCCCAGAAGCCTTCACCACCATATTTGCTGGCCAGGATTTCAGGGAGTTGAAGTCCAAGAACATCTGGAGGCCCAAGGTTGGGGACCACTGTGTTAGATGGAAGCTGTGAACAGGTTTAACATATTACTCTGTGAGTGTAGGGCTCTTATCTTATGATTAGGTCTCCTGCAAAAGTAGGGTTCTCAATGCCTCTGTTCACACTCCTACTGAATGCTCAGAGCTCAGGAACATGGCCAAGAGGACATGATCTTTACCTTTCCCATATGAATTCCAAGGACACATTATGTCACCAGACAGAGGTAAGTTGTCAGAAAGATTAGAATGGAGGCTTTCCATATCTATGGCCCATGCCAGCCAAGTGCAAATTCTTCATACAGAAATTATATATTCTCTAGCAAGGAGATGTCTGTTAGCATCATACTTATGCATTTCCCAGAGGCATCTAGGAATGCAGTTAGATATGAAAAAGTGATTCAATTGATCCTTGGCTGAGCCAGCAAAATACCCTCCAGATTGCAGGATGGGAGGTATAAATCATTTTTACATTGACCTTGAGATTGACCTTGCACGTCCCAGATATACATTTTTTGAAATATTCATAATAAAAATATACCATAAAAATTTCAGGCCCCGCCGTTTAATGGCCTGAGGTGGAAGAGAAAATGTGCCATTTCTCCCCAAGTTGCAGTAAAGAGCCCCCAAAGCCAGTTCAAGTTACTTTGGAACCTTAGGTGAAAAATTGCATATGTACAAACTCCATCTCCCTGGCAGTGAAAATAAAGTAACAAAAAATTAATAACTAACAATTTTCTGCCTTTTCATGATACTCAATATTTGCTGCCTACAGCAGCTGCCCCACTCTTTCTAACAGCACAGCTAGCCTCAAATATTTTAACACCCTGTTCTTCACAATAACAGCTCCTGAGGTAAACAATGGAGCCATGTGGTCCTTCACACAATACAAATGTAGACTAGGTGATGCCTTTATTTAGCCCACTGAAAATCAAACATTCAGTGTGAGCTTTCATGAATAAATTCATTTCCTCAGGCATGCTGTAGAAAAACTATAAATTAATGTCCCCAAACTGTCATGGCAGACGTCTGCCAGGCATATTTCTTAGGTGAACTCAGTGCTGGTTTTAAGCAGATTGAGGGTGGGTGTTTTTAAATGTTTCAGCCCTGGTGCCATGTGCGGTTGGAATTTATCCACTCAGCCACCAGGATAGAAGGTCGTCTCGGAATGTACCCCCTTTCCCCTATTCATACTGCTTGTTTTGCAAATCAAGTTTTTGTTTTGGCTGGGCAGCCAGGGTGGGAGGAGGCCACACAGAAACTTAGCTCCTTAAATATTGGGCTAGTCAGAAAAAGGGGAGTGAAAAAACACAACCCAAATACTTAGGCCATGACACAATATCCTAGTGGGGGAAAAAAAGGATTCTGGTGGTCTTGAAAACTATTCTTTTGAATAGTTTTGCAGCTTTCTAATTTCTGGGGTCACTTGGCCAGCTTAGCAAAGCTTTGTCATATCCTTGGCCCTATGTTTGCAAAATGTGCGGCATTCACAGAAAGCAGTGTTGTCCTTCAAACTGCATCCCTCCTTCGACAAACCATTTATTGGCAGGAATAGTCACAGAAGAGGAATGACACAGATATGCTGCCTCATAAATATCAACCTCTTACACTGTACTCAGCCTACATGAATATACAAAGACAGGCAAACACTCAGTTTAAATATATAGATTATTCCGTAATATCCACTAGAAGTGATATTTCACTGTAGAAAATGGTGGCGCTTGACTAGAGTTCCTTGAGCCAAAATAACTTCTCATCCAGAAGTATTCATATTATTTACATCAAGAGCAAGAGGCATTACAGGCTGTGATAGATTCCTCAGCCACCAGAACTAACACTAAAAAGAGCACAATAAATTGGAAGGCTTTTAAGGTGTCACAGGACTTTTTCCTTATTTCAGGCTGTAACATCACAGGACAATCACCGTACAAATGTTCCGGACTGCATGTGACTTAAAATGAAATGAAACAAACAAAAGCAAGAAAGAATTTTTCTCATCTGATTGATCTAACGGTCCACAATAGGTCCACGTACTCCCTCAGTCCTTCCTCTATGATGTTCACAACTGCTTTACAGTCTTCAGTATTCATGGTGCCATTTTGTTCACAGCATCTCTGGTGCAATTCAGTACAGGCAAAAGTAAAAGAAACCATTATCCAACAGGACAGGATCAAAAGACCCACCAAATCTTTAAGAAAATAAATACACACAGGAAATTAATCAAATAATATTTTTTTAAAAAATGAAAATAGGGAAAGCACATACAGACAGAGACAAACACACAGAGATTTCTCCCCTTTCTTCCATTGATGCCTTCTCTTATCTTCTGTGATTCCAGCTGACAGGCAAGGCAGAAACAAACAAACAAAAAAACAACAACAAAAGGAAAAACACACACACAAAGAAATGAAAATTAAATCTCACAAAGTGAGGAAAAGACAGCAGCACAGAAGTAGGAGCAGAGCAGAAATGGAGCACAAGATGGTGTGTGCCAGGAGTTGACACACCCACAAGGAATGAGTGAAACAAAACGAAACAAAAAGACCACTACCACTGGGTACCAGTCAATCCAGGCCCTTTTACAGCTTCAACATTCCTGTTTTCCTCTAAATGTTACGAAGGGCTGCTGGCCGTAAACTTCACAACCCAATTGGATGAAAAAGTTCCTAGGCAACTTAACAGAGAAAGGGTAAAACAAAGGTTAAACCAAAGGGGGAAACATAAATGAACATGGAACTTTTGTGTGTCACTCTTCCATTATCACGAATAATTTGTGTTTAAGAGACTCTCCTGAAGGAACCGGTTCTTTTCATGAACAAAAAAAATGGAAACAAGAGCCTCTTTCATGCTTCCTCCCCACCCATTTGTATTAACACAAAGTCCTACACCTACTACCAATATCCTATTAAATTATTTGTCCATTTGCTTGAAGATAAGCACTAGAAATGAAAACAGATTCTCTCTACCCTTTTGTGGTTAGAAGACTCACCTTGCAATACTGAAAAGATATTTGCTCACCTCCATCATTCAGTCAAGGATCTTGCAACTCTACTGACACATGAATGCATAGCATCCCAACCATGGATATAGGTATAGATATACAGTATTTTTAGACATTTTGAAACATTTATGTATAGGTCTGTTGTCGTCATCATGGTGGCCATCATCATCATTGTACCTCTATTTCTACTGCTGTCTTTTCCAATTGGTTTGCCTAATGTGCATGTTTTGTTGTTAATAGTGTTTTTAGCATATTAAGAAAAGAGGGGAGCAGAAAGTGTTCATGTTTCCTACAGTTTGCAAATTACTGTATTTTTCTGTTTATAACATGCCCCCCGTTGATAAGACAGAACCCCCCCATTTTTCTAACCCCCAAATTAAGAAGACTTAGCTTTGAGGATTTGGCCTTAAGGCTCAGAATGATCAAATATTTTGAGTCCCTGTGTGTTCCAATTGGTTTCCACAACAGCAGCTGATGTCAGTTCCATAAGGCTCATGATTGGAGGAAGCTAAGCCTTGTGACTGAAGGAAGCCTGTTTACAGAGGCAAAGTATGTGCCATTTTGTTCTCTCCTCAGCTATCTCAGCTTTCTTCCATGTAAAAGACACCCCTCAATTTTTAATGTAATTATTTTAGGAAAAAGTAGCATCTTATACAGTACATGGAAAAATATGGTAGCTTGCTTTGTTTTGTGTCTGATCACAGGGAAGTAAGCACAGATTTTCTTTGTAGGTATGATTGCTCATTCATAAAGATCTGCCTAAATCAGATTTCAGCTTCTAACTAGTGGCTATCTATAATGTATAGTTCAGGCCAGGGCAATGAAGGGCAGGGATTTCGAAGGTGTGAGTGGTAATCATCTCTACCCCCAATTGTTCCACCAATGGAAAGTATTTCCTCAGGACAGTGAGATAAATGGACCTCACCTTCTGTATTTAGTTTTATTTGCTTATTATGTTTTGATTATTTTTTTTTTATTAATGTCTTCCTACATTTCTGGAAGTATATTTCTCTACTTGGATTGCTTCTGCTTTGGTAAAGAGAGAGGTGACATCCATAGCAAGCCACGTGCCTCTTTCTTGGCCTGAATGCTTAAGAATATTTTGCACAGGAAAAGGGATGGGAAACATTTGCAGTGGTAACTGGATCTTCATGACCAATGGCTGCTATCTGTGCACAAGACACAACCAGCCATGGTTTTGAAATGGGCATTTTGTAACCTCTCTTGCTCCTGGCAGCTTTTATTCTTTCTGTCACCCATTTTCAGTATGTCTTGGAACACTTCATTACTGACTTCACAAGTCACATTTGCACACACACACACACACACACACACACACACACACACACACACACACACACACACAATTTTTGACAGTGGGGATGGTATTTGTGGACCCCTGTTGTCAGGCGAACAAAAGACACCCCTAAAAAAGACAATAAAAAGTAATGCAAATGTAGACAAAGTGGCATAGAGCGTTTTCAACTCTGCAACATATCATGGAGTAGTAAATGTCTGAAAAAAAAACACAACAATTTTCTGCTAAAAAGCAGGTCTCTTGTTCAGTCATGGATGTTGCTGGACTATATCTCAATTTTCCTTGCAGCACTGGTAATGCTGGCTTTCTACCCCTACTTTTCATTAATTTTGTCTTATGTTTTCAGGAACTGAAGTGATGACAAACCATGATGGGTGGTCAATGATGTAAACTCAGTTTAATAGTGGCTGTGTGAAAAAAAATCTACCTGCCATACTTACAATGGGTTGCGGAGCTGCACAGGTGTGCAGCCATGACCCTCACTGTATAACTCTGAAATGTGAGAACAGTCCATGCAGCATGGTAGCCACCTTGCATGAGCTTAGAAACTGCACAGGCACTTATGCAGATAAGAATTGCACATGTATAATACCACAGCTGAATATAGATCAATATTATTGTCTAGAAATTGTTACCACTTAGTGTAAACAAACACTGCAAATTCTGTAATTTGGTCTTGTCAAAGAATATAACAAATATAATAAATTTGGGATTCATTTCCCCAATCTCTCCTCTACTTCTTACTCTGTAATATTTTGACCTATCTTATTTTAAAGCTCAGTACTATAGGTACAATTACAAACAAGCAGACTGGTAAGCAGAGTTGATCTTCCACATTTCCAATACCTTATTATCATTATTTCTGTTTCTTCACCTCTCCAAAAGACTGGGTCATAGTAATTTCTGTTTGTTTTAGATCTCCTGTGAATTCTCCATCATATTTGGAAATCATTGACAAAAGAACACCACACAGATGTGCGTGGTTTATTTTAATTAACAATTTTCATGCAGAAATATTAACAGGTTAAAACTTCCATAACCACGGAAGATGTATTAAACACGTAGAATCCATGACTGAAAGATACACTTGGGTGGCATGGTGACCTTCTTAGCATCAAATCTTTGACTTCATGCCATCGGTTATGTCCACAATTGGAGAGAGGTGGGACAGAAATTACATAAATGAAATTTAAATTAAATAAATAAATCAGTAAGTAAAACAACAGTTATGTCCACAATTGGAGAGAGGTGGGACAGAAATTATATAAATAAAATTTAAATTAAATAAATAAGTAAATAAAGCAACATTCCCCACTAGAAACTCTCCTCTTATATTTCAGTTCCAAAATAAAGTGTTATGCTTCTATTTGAATAAGGAAGGCTATTTTTAAGTTTTTTTAAAAAATGATGACATCATAGCAACGGTACAAAAGCTAAATATCGTAAAAGAAAAGTAGAAATAGTATGCTACATTTGTAAATATAGAAACACTCTTACTTTCTTCAGAGAGATCATTTTCTTCTGCTTCTCTTTCCATTTCTTTACACCATCCTTCCATCCTCTTAGTCTCAGTATGTAGTAACTTCATAAACCAAGACCCATCCCGTCGACAAGGAGACATTCGTCCTGTTTCAACTGTCTCAATGGCTGGTTCCAACCAGGGTTCAGGTGGTGGGAGATTGGAGGTATCTACTTGGGTCCTATAATCTTCTCTGTAACTGAACAGGCCCTGTGTCCGTACAGTCCTTACTGCACCGTATTGAGTAGGGGTGCTAGGTTCTGAATGCCGTTGGAAAGAGCCACCAAACTGAAGTCCCTTATCCTCCATTGTTATGTGTCCTGGAAAGCCTTCAAGTTCTAAGTCAGCTTGAACTGCTGCTGTTACACTATTGGAGCGTTTAAACCGTCCATGTCTGGAGAAGAATAGAAGGAAAGGTACTAATTTATATATTCACAAAAAATAGGTTTTACTGAAAATAGTACACTACCTCTACTCTGCTGCCATTCCGTGTTTTTTTTTTTAATGTTATCCTTCAGAAATATTAACTATAAGGAAAATGAATGAATGGATTTATTTGAATGAAGCATGTGAATGAAGCACAGTCTGCATTGGATACATTGTTGACATTGATTCAAACATAGATGTGAGTGAAAAATCATTCACTACATTTGGAAGCAAACATTGATTTTTCTTCACAGTGGAAAACAAAGCACATCATTTGTAAATCAACTGGAAATATCTTTCAAAAGCTGCCGCGGCTCACATTATCACTGAACTTGAATGAAGGGAAATAAATGAGATATGTATATCTGCCAAAACAGAAAGGATATGGGACAGTTTTGTAACCCGTTAGTAAAATGCCGACATCCTCCAATCCACATACAAGTCTCACCAGGTTCATGTTGCTTCACGTACCTTTTGTCGTTCTCCACTTGCACTCCAACCGAATGATATTCCCGTAGCCCTTTGCTCTCAGTATCCGAGTCTGTTGCTGTTTCCACCTAGTTCAACACAAAAGACAAATCTGCAGAAGTGAACATTGACAATCTAGGATTATTCCTACCCCATGGATTTAAGGTCACACTACATTTTGTATATATAAATGGTAAGTCTTTTGGGGCTGTTAGCACTGACAAGTCAGCTGTGCAGATTTCGGTGCTGGTTGCCTGCACGCTATGAGAAATGTCAAATAAAATCAAATAAGTTTAAATCATTTGGTGTTTGATGTTAAGGATTTGTCTTAAAACAAAACAAAACAAAACATGGATGGCCACTTTTGTTCTGCTTTGTGACCCTTTGCACGTGGTTTGGAAACCAAGCAGCTTGAGCACATGCGGAGTGGAACTGCTTGGGCCGTCTTCCGGCACAACCGCACACATCCCTGGGCTTTCTTGGTGCACAGAGCTTTGGTGTATGAGTGCAAAGGCACTTCCTTCATGGTCAAGCCACCTGCGAAAAAGAGGGACCTTTCATTCGCAGGGGAGCTGGGATCTAACGGAGACTTTTTGCCAGAGGGTGGCAACTTTCTCTGATTCCCACTTCCTTCTGCAGCTCCCTGCATCATCTCCCACACATTCCACTGGCGACAGGGGGCTTCTGGAAAAACTCCAATCCCTCTAGTAGTGTGAGAGCTGGCAGAGGATGCTACAGAAAGGAAGAGGAACTTGGGGAAATTGCCTCCTCAACTCTTCCTTCATCACCAGGAGGTACTCCACTGAGCACAATTCAAGGCAGTAGCTCTAAGAAAGTGTGCACACATAAGCCTTGCTGATGCACAGGGTCTCCATGCACCGAACCAATGAACATGTGGAGGTCAATGTAGGGGACAGCAGGCACCATTACCGTAGGAGCTTCCCCTTGTAGAGTAGCTGATCAGAATGTTTTAATTTTAATTAGAAACAACAACTATGGATATTAAATTCTTGGTGCCAGCCAACCAACACAAGAGACTTATCGTGTTCCAAGTTATCATTCTCTGCAGCTTGCCAAGGCTGACATTGATTAAATACCCCAATGGTTACTTCCATGCTTTAATATCTTTCATTTCCTTGCCATGGCTGGAAGCAGAAACCTGTGCCAAATGAGGATTTTCTATGCAGTTTGGCAAAATAAATATTTTAATTTCAAGTGCAAAAAACCTGGGCACTGAAGAGGGGGTAGAAATCATTTGAAACAAATAAAAAATGGGATCATCTCATTCTGTGGAGGAAATGGTTAGCTATATAATTAAATGGGTGTGGGAAATTGGTCAATTTTATCCTAATAATTTATAAGAGTGAGAGACAGAGATTTCACACCAAAGTTCTGCACATGACATCACAACACAAAGTTCTGCACATGACATCACACCACGAGCTGTAATTGTGCTTCATTTCCAGAGTTGCTGTTCAGGTCATTCCCAAGAAAACACTATCTGGATTTAGAGAGTTTGAGTCATAATCTACCATAAAATATGTACACTTTTAAAAATATATGTATTATTACCAATATTGCTGGATGAATTCTTGAAGGCTTTCAAGGCCAGGATCTGATTGTTGTTGTAGGTTTTTCGCGTTCTTTGGCCGTGTTCTGAAGGTATACAGCCAAAGAACCAAAAAAAAAAAAAAACCACAACAACAATTGCTGAATGACTGCCTCCTTGCTGTCTCCTCTCAGTTCTTTTTTAGAGACCAAAAAGTTGAGGGCAGCCTTTCTGTCAGGTGGGCCAAAGCCCTGCTATGGTGACAAAAAGGGTGCAGCTGTTGGACTCATGGACATTTGGAAAGGAGAACGGATGGGTGGTTGGTCTACAAAAATCAGAGTGAAGAAACGAAAACGTAGAGCTAGCAGATAACAGCCAGAGCTGCCACATCAACCGAGGCAAGTGGGGTTTATCATCCAACTGCCTGCCTCCAACTGCTACCGGGGAAGAGCTTTCTGCTCATCAGCCGAGATGAGCCAGTAATGTTCTCCAAATTCACTGAAATAATTTTAGAACTGCAGAGCTGGAAGAGACCCTGTGGCTCATTGAGGCCACCCCTCGTCAAGGAGGCACAGTGAGGGGATTGAACTCCCAACCTCTGGCACCCCATCCAGAGACCTAAATCGCTGAGCTCTTTGTTCTGCATTCCAGTTATCAGAACTATCCATCCACCTTCAAACTGCTGGGAACGGGGAGGGTAGCTGTGTTCAGGGGTGGTCATAATATCTTCATCTGAGGTGACCTGTCTGTTTAATCCTTTGTCTGCATGGCCTCTACAGCAGTGGTCCCCAACCCTGGGCCTCCAGATGTTCTCGGACTTCAACTCCCAGAAATCCTGCTCAGGAGAGGTGGTGGTGAAGGCTTCTGGGAGTTGTAGTCAAAAAACATCTGGAGGCCCAAGGTAGGGGACCACTGCTCTACAGGATGTAGCTGGTTCCGTCAGCAATTTTTAGTGCCTGGTAATTGTTTGGAGATGTGCATGGAAATACTCAGAATTAAACTATGGAAGCATCACTACCGGAGTAATTCTTGCTAGGAGAAGTTAGGCCTTTTTTTGGTGATGGGGAACAACAAACCAGTCAAGGAGAGGTGGGAGTAAAAATGTAAACCCTTCCCTCCACATCTTATTTTTAAATTGTTGACTTCTGTAAAATTTCCTGTTTTTAACTTTGTGACAGAAATTTCACTGATTTGGTTGTAATTTTATTCATTGTTTTTCATTTTATAGGTTTATAGACAGACAAATAAAAAAGATGCCCAGATGGAAGGCAGGACCCTCTCTATTTTTCTATGGCTTGTGGAGGATTGTGTCAGACCCCATACTGAGTAAGCTCATTCCTTTTCTTTCTGCTACCCTCTTTGGAGGCCCACATCAGGCCAGGCCAAAGCTGTCCACCTATCCCAGCACTATAGCGTATGTATATTCTAGGTGACAGACCGACCAGTGCACAGAGATCAGCTTGTGAGAGGCTTCTAGGGAGTTAGATGCCATGGCTGCTGTTGGAAGAGATGCATACATACTAACTTCTCTCCCTTACCTTCTTGGTCCCACGTGTGAGGAAACCTTTATAGATACAGTATAAATGTAATGGTACCACTGTAGTCCTATTTCTGTAAATTGCTGTGATATTTTATGCAAGAGGACCATATTTTGCAACACCAAGTTGAGGCCACTGGCATGTATTGTGCTGTAGAATTAATATTCATTATCTAATGCTCATGGTCATAGCCATGATAAATAAAGGCCTCTCTTTTACAACAGAATCCTTAGACTCTAAGGAACTTACGAAAATAGATTTGAGCCATCTAATGACCTTGAATGATATTCCTATAAATTAAGGGTAGACACATGTTCTTGAAAACAAGCCACTATGTTCAACTTCAGTTGTTCTGAGAGATTATCGGCACAGTTATTTAACACCATTATGTCAAGAAAAATGCAATGTGAATTATTAATTGTTATTGGAAAGGTGACATACTGACATAATAACAGGTTTTGTGTATTGTTGGCACACTTGTAATAATATATCTTGTTCTTTGGTAATATCATTGAAGGGGGTTCATGAAATGACAGGATATAATTTAGCACTGGAACTTCTCATAATTTTGTTTTATTCTTAGAAAAATGTCCAGAAAATATCTGGCATGGTGCATTACTGAATGTAACTGAAATGAAAATAAATGTCATGGGCATCTCTGGAATGAGTTATTGTGTATGTATTCACTACATTTGCAAGTCCTTCCTTAAAGCCAATGTTCAAGCAACTCTTCTATTCTCACAGTACGTATGCCACTGTGGGAGATGATGCCATGTCAGTGAGTTCTGAAGCGAAGACTAACAGGTGTATTTCTTGCATAGAAACTTTGACATTTTAGAGTGCAATAGAGAACAGAATTTAAACTAATTCACTAATTAATTAACAAATCAAGAAATACTCTAGGAAGCTGAAAAAGATGACAAACTTCTATATTTTCCAAGACAGAGCCCTGCAGCTCATTGGCCTGGGCTTGTGGAGCAAGCCATTCAGCCACCAAAAGTTCTCTTCCTTTCTATTTGTTAACTTGCTGATCTCTTTTCCCAAGAATCTTTATAGCTCAAGACAACAATTTAAAACTCTTTTATTGATGAATATTAATTTGATAGCCAGACCACTGTGAGATGTGAGATGAAGTGCAGTTCTTCATGTTAAAACTGAAGTGTAATTACTTAGATATTTATTGGTAACTGAAACATGATGGGCTTGGCTTGGATTAGGTTATTTTGTTAAATTTCCTCCTATTCAGGCTAAGAATAAGAGTATTTATATCAGCCTCTTTTGACCCAGGGTTCTCCAGAGATTTTGGGCCACAGCTCCCATTGCCTTGACTCATGACCCATTAAGGACACTGTAGTACAAAATACTTGAAGCATGGGAGTTGTAGTCAAAAACATCTGAAGGCACCAGCTTGAAGAAGGATGATCTATACTGAAAAATGAGTGATGGAGATGTTTAAACTGGGTGACGAAGTCCTGTGCTACTTCAGTCTTAGACAACTGGTGTCAGCCTACATTCAAATTACAAAGTGTTGATGTTCCTCCGTGAATATGGTATTGAGCTAGAGTACAGGAGCTGGGAGTTCAACTCTTCATTGGCTCTTGGGAGAAGAGCCAGCCTGTGTAGCCTTGGGCAAGCTGCACAGCCCCAGGGTGCCCCCAGAATAAAGGACTACTAACCATTCCTAAGTACTTTATACCTAGGAAACCCTGGCAAGGCCCACCATAAATTGCAATTGACTTGTCAGAACATAATAATAATTATTATAGTGTTGTGCACATGCCATTAGTCTCCCCATAATGGTGACATAATAAATATGGACCCATGGTGTATCCCCTGTTACTTACAGCCAATTATCATGTACAAGTATCTCCAGTTATACAAGACCACAAATATCCTGGTTTATTATATTATGGACTATATTCTGAAGTATTATGCCAAACATTATGGGTACAACAGAATCGTTTCTGAATGTACATAACAGTTGGCTGATTCCACTACTGCTGCTTCTTCTAGTAAAGGACATAAAAGTAAAGGAGACATACAGTATATGACAGATAAAGTGGCTGCTGTTTTTATGTAACAGTTTGCTAAAGATGACTGCAACTTTCCTCACATGTCCCCATGTGTTTATGAAGGTGTTTTCTCATTGTACTGACTGAGAGACAACAACTGTGCACGTGCTCACCATGTGGAAACCCCCAGAACCTGCCTGGGATGGTATAACAAAGTTGAACATTTAGGACTGGAATGGTCTTTAAAATGGAGATAACATTCTACTTCTGATGTTAGTCTCTGTCAATACGAAAACTATAGTGTGAAATAGATTCATTGGCATAACTCCCACTGGTTTGAATATTCTACATATGACTGCTTATTCTTCTCAGAATATGAATTCTTCATCTGCTCTGTATGGAACTCCCCCTTCATGTGGTAAATGATTTCCATCTGCAGAGCCAAAAGGCTAAATGAACACTGTCACAGTAGCTTAGTGCCTTAAGTTAAGCTGCTGCATGCTTTCACGTTGCTAGAGTCAGTTTACAAGTCATGTACCACAGGAGCATAATTTTAAAAATTCAGTAATTAACAATCCTGCTATGAATAAAAATACAGGCAGGTGCACCACAGTGTCTCTATACAGCCATCTAATAATAAGAAGAGTAGTGCTTTTAATCATATGAATATGTAAATAAATCCACTCTCTCCACAAGGTTTACAAAACACATGATTCCTGAACTGTAAACATGAAAACTCTCATAATACTTTTATTTATTGCAGTGATAAACAGGTGTAGAAATAGGCCATAGGTGTAGAAAAACAGAGTTCATTTCATGAATGGAAGAACCATAAAGGCATTGAAAGCGCCTATCGAAATTATTTATTCATGGGTCATAAAATGGCAAAATCCAATTCTCATTTTGTGCCAGTGCAACATAAATGGCAGACACCCCCATTTTTTTCTCTCTGACTTGGACCCCTTGGAAGTCGAAATCGACCCCTGGGGGTCCATAGAGACCACTTTGGGAATCTATGCTTTAAAGGCTTTGACAAGATGGGTCCCAGAAATTCATGGGTTTTTCATTATTCCATAATTTTATGTTGGGTTCCCCTCACCCCCAACAAACTGGTATCCATGGTGGCCTGGGGCTTCTGGGAGTTGTACATCTTAGATAAACTGAATGAGAGCACAAGAGAGAGAGAGAGAGAGATTAGGACAAGAGAAAGAAGAGGGTGTGGTGTGCAAAGAAGAAAGGGAACGAATGGGACGAATGAGAATTTAACTGAGGTAGAGCTGGGTCTGTTCCTTGTGGGTAAATAATGTGACTGAGTTTGTACTTCTAGGTCTGCGGACTCCATATTCTCGGTGGGTTCTGCTTGCTTGCTCGCTTGCTTAAAAAGCCTGTACCTTTGACAAATAATGTTTGTCATTTGCTGAACTTGAAAGCAAGCAATGGGGATTGAACACCTGATGCCTTGTTGCTATAGAGATTCAACTGTGTCTGTATAAATTGCTGGACAAATATATTAAGGTATTTTGTGAGTAGAAAAAAAAATACCCCCAAACCACCTAACCAGGAGTCAGATATAGTCCTTGCAAAGATGATCACCTTGGTGGAGAGAGAGAGAGTGCAAGCGAGACAGCGAGAAACATTCAATGATGGAATGAGAGCATCAGTGTTAATTTCAGTAAGAGAGATGGACACATGACCCTTATATTATCTGTGCTTGGGACGCAGCCATAATACAAATGAAAATAGCTGTCAGCACCTTTCTTAGATGAGCAAGGCAGTTTGAACAGGAATGTAGTCCCTGGAAACCCAAATTAGCAAATGATCTTTGGAGCTTTTCATTATCGTCTGTCAAGGCCTTGGAAAAAGACCTTCAGTGCAGAGTGCTGCTGTGTATGTTGTTGCAGCTCCATGCTTAATTACTGCCTAAGCACTCTGAAAAGACCTGACCTGAACCCTTTCTGTTTATGCCATGCTGCATTCCATATATGAGCTTGAGAGGGTTTCCATTCAAACCCAGTGGCATTTTATTGGTATAGGACCTAAGCAAAAAGTGCACATTAGGAACCCTAGGACACTCATTGTATGTAGAAGGGCTTTTCAAAGATTGGATGGAAATGAGGCATATCTAATCAGGAAGCTTTCCACGGCACCTGTTTCAATCTTTCAATAATCATTGTCAGCAGAATGCCTTTTGCTTAAAAGAATTTTCTTCTTCTTTTTTTTTTTTTGAAGGGACAGCAACCACCACCTCCATTATGCCTGTTCCGAGAGCTGCATGCCCTTCCAGCACGATGCTGCCTTACTGTCATATAGACAAAGATCAAGGCTTTTAGACGGTGGAGACTACTTTCTCTTTTTACTGTAGCGGACCCTGAATATTTATGGTACTCACTCAAGCTACTTTATTTAATGGTCAATTATTCCCTAAAATTCTTCAGCAACTTGGTAAGAATAGGAATTATGTGCTGCCAAATCAATTCCAACTTGCAGCACATCCTTCCAGAGTTTTTAGGTATATAGAAGTGGTTTACTATTTGTGCAGCTTGCCCAAGGCTTCACAGGCTGGCTCTTGTTCTAGGAGACACAATGGGGAATCAAACTCCCAACCTCTGATTATGCAGCCAGGTACTCAACTCATAAAATACTTCCTTCCAGCTCTCTGAGCTATCCAGCGAAGGAGTAGTCAAACAACCCCTTAGAACAGTGGTCCCCAACCTTGGGCCTCCTGATGTTCTTGGACTTCAACTCCCAAAAATCTTGGCCAGCAGAGGTGGTGGTGAAGACTTCTGGGAGTTGTAGTTCAAGAACATCTGGAGGCCTAAGGTTGGGGACCACTGCCTTAGAAAACTTACTATAAATTCTATGTTGTAAATCAGCTCCTTAAATAAACCGATAACCAAGTATTTGCCTATATTCTTCATTGCTTTCAGGAGTATAGGCAAATATATTATTAGCAGTAATAACTGTTTTACGAGAGACAGCATTCTGAAACTTGATTCAGTCTTGCAAAATAAGGTGATATCCTAACATGGGGACAAGATCACCAGTCATTTCAATCACGTGAAGATTTGTTTGAAAATCTTCTTTTATTAAGTTTGTCACTTCAGCAACAATGCAATACCTCAGAACTGGTGGGGGTCACTTTCTGTGCAGAGTTTTCACATTTTTCGAACAAATAATCAAAAAGTTGCATTCATGTTTCCATGCAGGGACTGCACCACTTCATTTTGTCCATTTTAGTCTGTCCTCCTTCTCTTCTGATTAGTCCTCTCCAACCAATGAAGAGGAAAAAATATAGCTTCAGCATGTATATAGGGACATGCATCCTGCAACAAATATTCTCTATTATCAGCCTCTGCAGACATGCTATAATATAATGATAATAATAATGGTGTGTCATCGAATCAATTCTGACTTATGGCAACCCTTTTCAGGGTTTTCTAGTCAGCAAGCACCCAAAAGTGGTTTATCCTGAGGGCATCCTGGGTTTATGCAGCTTTCCCAAGGTGACCTTGGCTGGCTCATCTGGGATGCACAGTGGGGAACTGAATTCCCAACCTCTGGTTCCACAGCCAGAGACCAAACTCACTGAGCTATCCGGCCAGCTTTTTCTGCTCTTAAAACACAACCATAAAGGAAGCAGAGGGCAATGCAGTGTTCTTCCTCTGGTAGTGCAATATGTCAGGACTAGAGATGGGGGTATTCGTATTCATTTATGAATATCCCCGCACAGGTGGCAATAACAAGAGTCCAGCCCCATGAAGGACTTTGAATTGAGTTTGAGGAAGGAGAGTGATGGAGTGAGGAGGGGGGGGAGGGAGAGATGAGCATGCTCTTCACCTGTGACTGAGCAGTATAATTTCCATATCAAGCATGAATGCCAGGTAACTTGTCTAGAGAGATATTCATTCATTTAATTTCCAGGCACTGCATATTGGCCGAAACCTTTTCTGGATGGCCACATAGCCATGATGTGAATTACAATGCATGCTAAACAGCCAGGGATTGTTGCTCAGGTGAACAGAAGCCACTGGAGCTGGATGACTCATTTCAGGTGCAATTTACAGAATGGAAGCAAACAACTCGTCTTAACGGAAGAGATGTTAATGGCAGGCTACCTGAATGCCTATCGATGAACGCCGACTCTTAAGGAACTCCTCAGCTTTTGTCACAAGGATCGCCTTGTCGCTGGTTCGGACTGAGGTGCTCTGGCTCTCCGACATGTGGCGCTGTGCAGCTGCGGTTTCCATGGCGAGGTTCATGGCCTTATTACTATCCAAACTGTCTGTAGAGTTATACATCCCTCGACCATCCTGAGGCCACGGGGAAATCCTCTGAGTCCTGCTATCATGATAGGCATCCTGGGTTGATTCTGTGCTGCTCTGTGCTGTAACTGAGATTAGTGGCTTAGAGGTGGTGCGAGGGGGTACAGGCGGCGGCGTTTTCTTGTAACTTGTATAAGTTACAGCTACAAAGGAAATCCAGAAAAAAAAGACAGAGGAGAGAAAACACTATTAGTGGACATTGCTGCCATTTATAGGAGTCAAAAAAATATGGTCAAAGAGAGATTATCCTGCTTAAAAACTGGACGTAGTAATGAAACATACTCATCCGTAGACCTCACACAGTCAGCATAAATTCAGTCTCATACAAAGCATGGGTAGCCATAGCAACAGGTTCATTTCATTTCAAACAAGAAACAGTGGATCTTCATCCTGATGAAAAGGGAACTGGCAGCCACAGTGAAGATCGGACAGGAGACAGTAGATAACTTATCTCTGTTGGGTTTAGATGTAGAGGGAGGGTCAGAAAACACAGACCTGAGCACATGTGCTTGTGGATAACTAGTCCCTTGGGTTTCACGCAGCATGAAAACCCCAACCGTGCTTTGGATCATCTTCCCCTCCAAAGGTGACATAGATTCTGCATCGCCTAATGAATTAAGGATAGACTATAACAATATCATAACAAAGCTGCCTTTGCAAGACCTGGAGCATAATAGAACAGAATTTATGCAACTTTCCCCGCTATGGAAGGAATTAAGGAGGTAGGGAAGAAAGGACAGGAAAGAAAACATAATGTTCAAAATACCTCATTATGATATTTTGGGAGGGGGTAATGATTAAAGGCAGAACATGGTGCTTCCAATCTGCTTGTCTTCATGCAGTCTGAAACGGTTTGTCCCACAGATAGGAAGATGGCTTTCTGCCATCCCAATTTTAATCCCTCTGTTTTGGTGCCCACACAAGGACTTCAGATATGACAGGGAAAACACAGCAAAGCCTTTGAGGACAGTTAGCAGAGGAGAAAAAAACACCTTGTACACTGTTGATGATGACCCATCTTCTCCAGTACAAGGGCCCTGTGAGACAGGCATAATAAGAAAGAGTGGCACAGAAGAGTGTTTAAACATTGCCCTTTCCGCCTCTTTCCCCAGGTTGCTCTTACTTCCCTCCACACTGGGTTCCCTCTGCTTCCAGCTATCTCCTACGAAGCCCTATTGCAAAAGGAGAAGGGGCTATTAAGAATTCCTTATACATAGTTGCAGGAGGGAACAGGACCACAAGAAGCAGCACAGAAAGTTCTTAAAAGAAACATCTGTTGCCTCGGCCTTTCATAGCTGACTGTTTTGCTCCCAATTTCTTCACCCTATTGGCAGAACAATTCTACACTGCTAAGTGAAGCACAGTAAGTTAGAGTAACTATTAGCAATACTGTACATTTGTTTTGGGAACAAGTACTTTTAGTTGTATTTAGGCGGAAAGCAAAAAATTGCTGGCCGAAACCAATGACCCAAGACATTTTGCTGCCTAAGCAGGAAAGCAAATGGTGTCCTGCAGTCAATATGCATGCTATCCAAGGCCTGTCAAATTATGGCACCTGAGGCAGAAAATCCCAGAAGTGGCTCTTCTTTTCCTGTCAGCCCAGTAGAAAACCTACACTAATAAGTGAGATCACTGAATTTGCCATCTTTTAGTGACATCCAATATCAGCTGTCCAAACCTTAATGGTAGGTCATGAATCCTGTATGCTCATACATGTCTCTAAGTGAATAATAATTTACAGCAGGCAGAATGAAGCAGCTCAGGTACCAGCCATAAAAGACAGAAACGACACCCATCTTTGGGTATACAAAATGACAACATTTTACTGCTCTACAAAGCCAGTATATTCCCTGTTACAAGGAATAAATGACAAAGGAAGGATCTTCACTTCCTACTTTCTGCAGTTGCAGTATGATTACTAACTCACGAGATCCCATAACCACGGGCATAGCAAGATCTCCCCTGCTCAGCCTAGCATTGAGACTGCATGCCTATAGCTTCAGGGTCAGGAAAACTCTCAACACTCCCTCAACTGCTACAACCCTCCCTCCCCCCCTCCCCCGTCTGCAGGCAAGCCTTGGGGTGTGTGTGCTATTCCCACACCATTTCACCTGCACACAAAGAAGCCCTGCAGGAAGGAAACGCGGCAGCCTAAAAACAAAATGGGCCAAACTTACAAGTGATGGGCAGCTGACAGGGGTGGATGGTTTTGCAATATGAGTTTAAAGCACATTTTTAGCTGACAGCAGAATCGATCACCAACCAGTAGTCTCAGTATTGCACTTTTTTTTTTAAAGGACAGAAGAATACAGAGGTAAATAATGCACGAAGCATGTGCAACCTGGCAATTTTTATTTGGAAGAAAAAACAGTCATGAGGCATTAATCTGAAACGTATTCCTAATCGAGAGTATGTGATTACTTCCAACCTAAAATCCCCCCTTCGGGCTGCTATGTAACCCCACAGCTTCTGTTTATTGCAAAATATACCTTTATGAGCAAGCAAATCAAAGGAACCTTGGGCAGAAAACTCCTGTAGGTTCTTGATCCAGATCGAGACCTAGTGTTTCCCTCCCTCCCCTTGCAATTTAAACACACTTTAAGAAATGCATTTGTCTGAATGCATAGTTGGCCTTGATCTTCTCACCAGAGTGACAATATTATTATGAAAGCACACATGATTTTTTTTAAAAAGGTGAGTAGAAAAAGCTATTAATAACCCTTTAATATATATATATGATGCAATTTAAAAATTATATATATATATATATATATATATATGAATGATTCTTTAAGTACATGGAAACACATGAGGGAACATCCTACCACATTGTCTGAGCTTGGTCCTAAATCATCTTGTGTCTCCCCAGATCCAAAGGCAGACTATTTATGACAGAAGTATAAAATAATAAATACCAATCTACAGTACTGTACATTTTTGAAACATGGGTGAGCATACAGGTAAACAACAAATTGAGACAAATACACTTCTGAAAAAGTTTGTAAAAGTAAACTGTTCACTTCTGTTTTGAAAAAAGTCATTGTGGGTCTTCAGTCTGGAATTTATTCCTGGTGTGGAGCAAGTGACAATCTGAACGGTAAAGAAGCAGAATTCTAGTGCTAGAAGGCAGAAGACATTTTTAGCCCTAGGACACAGAACAAGGAAGGAAGGAAGGAAATATTGAGGAGATAATGGCTCATCAAGCAAGACTCCCTAACAAGATGCCCAACTTCCAAGTGGCTAATCCATCTACCAGTTTTTCCTGTTCCATCCTAGTTAAAATAGATTTTCCGAAAAGGGATTGCCTCACTGTGGCCAATGGCAAGATACTACTATTAATGAGAATCAACAGGAAAGGAATTCACAAAGGAATCAGTGCTTCCATCAAAAACCCCAGAGGCAGAAGTACCTTTTGTGCATTGGAAGATACAAGGTATGAGATGTGCATTGATTTCCTTCTTTTTTTTAATAATCAGTCATATTATAATCAGTTGACTATTCTTGCTTTCATCTTGTGCTTAAATTAGTTGCATCATTAATGTTTTTGAACAGGTATCTTTATTTATTAGAATATGTATATGATAAATATTATTTTTAAATTGCATCATATATTCTAAAAAAAACCCTATGCCATTGATTGCCAGTTATATACACTGAATTACGACAGCAGACTAACTGATTTACTATGTTATACATTGTATACAGGGATGGATATGGTCCCATGGGATCTAAGTTTGATTGGTTTTTTACTGAAATTTCAGTATCCAGCAGTTGGAGTTTGCTAAAAAAAAAAATACGTATCTTGAAGCCCTATTCATATGTCAGAAACAAAGGAACAGTTAACAGGGTTAACAATTTAGTCAACTGTTCTGTAATAAATCATCATAGAAACAATTTGTTTACACAGGGTCGCACAAATCAGTGCACAACAGGTAATGGCTATGGTGATTCTTCAACTTGAGGCACTGTCTCCAAAATTGAGGCTTGTGTTATAGTTATAGGTGTAACTAGTGGTATTTTGGCCCCTGTTTCTTAAATGGATGCGAGCAATAGCCTTAGAGAATTAAAATTCAGTTTCCTCAGATGAGGAACGTCTATGTGGTATGCAGTGGAGAAGGCAGCCATTGTAAAGGACCACCATCTTGATGCTAGAAAGACTCTCCCATCACTTCTAGGCCTTCTGTATTACCTGTTGATTTACCATCTGTTCACCTATAAGGCTCAATTAAAGGTAACAGGTACACATTTGTTTGTTTCAGTTCCTCTGCACCAAGGAACCACATTCACATCATGACTTACTGCTGGAAGAATGTTTGCAGGTTTGCAGTTGCCTAAGAATGTAAGCCTGGTACAGATTTACTCAGAAGAAAATTATATTTGTTTTCCTCCTATATACATTTACAGGTATTTCTTGCACATGTAATCTATCCTCTCTCCAAATGTTTTATTTACTTTTCTGTAAACGTGTTTATCTTTCAGTAAAATACTCATCCCTGGAGACATTTTGTGTGGAGGAATGGAGGTTGCCATTAGAAGATATTTAAACTACAATTCCATACCTGTATGCCTCAGAGTAAACTCAACTGGTTATAGGGAGCTTACTTCTGAATAGAGCCACACAGGATTCCGGAATCAGACTTTTTAAACTATAGAAATGGGATCCGTTACATCAACTACTGCATTAGGCAGCCCCACATATTGTTATTCTATTCTTTTGTGCTGTGTTATTTGTACTTCATTGAAAGAAAAGGCATATCACTGATGTGGAGAGTTCAAGTCAGTTTTTACAAATTTTCTCTTTAGCACTTCAAAAGAATTTTTTTAGCGGGGGAGGTTTTGTGAAATCTCAAGCTAAAATATTTGGTTAGAGTCAAGCTTTCCCTTCCACTGGTTTGTGTCTTGCCCTTTCATTTTAGGGGCAGATTTTGTCTCTCCTCCTGCCCCGCATCATGAATTAGAACTTGTCCCCCACCCCCGGGGAATTAATTTGAATTACATGTTAGAATTCAGATTTTGAAGCAGAACTTCAGTAAGTACCAGATGAAGGAATGTTAAAGAGGAGCTCCTGAATGTGTACAGATTCCTACCTATTGTGGCAAAGAAGAACTACAGTAAATCCTGGCGAGACTATCTGTTCATGCTCTTGTATTCTGTATTATTAGATAGGCATCATGACTCCCTCCCAGGTTTATGAATTACTCATAATTAATTAGGGCTGCAATGCTATATCCTGGGAATAACTCCCTTTGAACTCTATGAACTTCTGAGTAGAGATAGAAAGGATCCACTCTAAATGACTTTAATCTTCACTTTATCCAAAATGAGACAATTTAACACTTGATAGAACACCCGCACATTTAAGTGTATCTAGATTATGTGCACAGCATGCTATGGCTGTATATCCTCAAAAAGAAGAAAGGCAATATATCTTGAGAAAAGACATCAACATCTTCTAAATACTACCTGCACAGGGTATGGAATTAAACCTCCAAAATTAGGAGGAATTATTGTATATAGAAATGGGAGAACACCAAACCACCCTGAACATAAGGCAGACATTATTGCATGGGAAGGAATAGCTGATGGGTTCCGACTTCTTGGGATCTGGTCTCCCCAATAAGGGCTGCGTCCACAGATAACGCCTTCAATGAATCCACCCAATTCAGTGACAAATTCTGAGCCACTTGTCTCACTCACCCAAAGATTTCGTACATACCAAAATGAGGCCCAGGGCTAGAACATATGTGACTTCCACCTCTGGCCGCCTCTCTGGAAGACAAATTGCTTAGTGGGGAGAGGGGCTCAAGTCTGCCTGCAACCTTTGTTTCTCAAACTCTTCCACCTTCAGCAGAGGAATTTTGTGGGTGGAGACCCAGTGAAACCGTACTGGGGGAATTTTGCAACCATCAGTGCTATCTCTCAGTCTTTCTTCATTGTTTGAAGGTTGGTTCCAACTTAACTTGGAACCGGTTGAATCCATTTTATTTCTAACACTTACTACATAATTTAAATTAAACAACATTTAAACTAAGTTACTCTCCCACTAAGAAACAAAGAAAAAACTGAGACTGCAGCTGTGGTCACATGAGCCAAATGTTGCCTTCCTATCCCCCATTGAGTTCATATCATACACTTGCAGTCACATGATGCACAGCCATTAACAAATAATTTACCCGGAGGGCATGCTAACTGAAGATAATTTCTCGCTCAGCCAGAGGTTTTTCCTGTTGTTGTTGTTGCAGATCTTTTAAAAAATGTTGCATTGCTGCATGTGTGAACAATCTTATCACAACTTTTTTGAACTAGTGTTATTGTGTATGCCCTTTTAAAATGTTTTTCAATTTTTTAATTTTTTCTGTGGAATTGGTATCTATGCATCAGTGTCAATGCGTTGGTTAACTTCTGACAATTGGTTTCAACAAGAAGCTCTAGGCATTTATTGAATTGGAAGGTAATGCTGCAGTATTTAAAAAGCACGTTGGGATGCACATTTTGGAATATATGCCATGTGACCACAAAACACAACAGGAACATGATTAAACGTCATGTTACAATAGGAGGACATTTCGCTGGTGTGATCATGGTCTGCGATTACGTAGTCAAATACTGCCTGATTTGCTCTGTTTATAAAACGGGGAAATTCAAAGTATTTTTAATCACGTGATGTAAAGGCTGATTTGAATCAGTCTAGCCCTTTTTGATTTCAAAGTGACTCCCCCCCTTCTGCTGCTGGGGGGCATCTATTGTTTCTAGCCAGAAAGATTCAAACATGGCTAATTATGATACATTATTGTAAAGATGGAGGGTATGTCTGTAGGTGGTGTTTCAGTGATGTATGATTGCTATGGATGTTGGGTGCCATCTCACCTCTCCCTGACCACCCCTCCTCACCCCTTTGGTGGATGGGATGGGGTGGATGAGGCACAGAGACCTGCAGCCAGGGGAGGGGGAAATCTCATCCAGGCCCTTCTAGACACCACAGATCAATGGCCAGGGTGTTGAACAGGATTCCCCCCACTTTCTAAATTCGGCCATGCAGGAGGGACCACTGTAGAACAGTATCTCCAAGATCCATCCCAGAAAGGCATTCCTAAAGGATACCATGATCAATGGTATCAAAGCCACTGAGAGGTCCAGCAGAATCAACAGGGACACACTCCCCCTGTCCAGTTCCCAGCAGAGGTCATCCATCAAGGTGACCCAAATTGTCTCTGTTCCTTTACCAGGTCTGAAGCCAGACTGAAATGGATCGAAACAATCTGCTTCATCCAGGAACCTTTGGAGCTGAGATGCCACAACATGCTCCAAGACCTTGCCCAAAAATAGAATACTGGAGACTGGAGTGCTTTTTTAAACAATGTTCTTACTACTGCCTCCTTAAGACATACTGGTACATTACCTAGTTGCAAGGAAGCATTCACCACTCCTCTAGCCCACATAAGCCAGGAACGGCAAGCGTTCAGCACACATGAAGTAGCTTTCACCTTTTCCAAAGAGCCTGTTCATTAGGCCGCACCAACTGAAACATATTCATTATAATGGGACAAGCAGGGGCCAAATGTACAACAACAGGACCTGTGCCAACTACAGAATCTAAATCAGAGCAGCCCCAAGCGGCTTTCTTTGTAAAGTGCCATGCAAAATTGCCCATTAAGTGGTCTGTATTCAAGATTGAGAACTACTGCTGTGTGTTCCAATGACATTGTTGCACATGCCATTTTAGGAGGGGTCCAAGTTCAGAAAAGTGAGAACCACTCAACCCATCTCAGGCTTTCTGAATCGCAAAAGGGATCCTCGCCTTCCCAAGTTACCCTTCTATTAATCTCAAAGGGGACTTCATTATACTCACTGCATTCCCTTTCACCATCACTCCATCCTGGCTTCCCAGAGTCAGCCAACCCAACTCCAGCTAAAATCCTGCAGGGCTACAGCCACTGTCCATGTTGTGCTGTCACATTATCAATCTTGCTATTGTAGCAGCTACCAGAAGACCCATTTGCCATGGTGGTAGGCACCATGACTTCTGTGACACATGCTGTGTGAGGTATAAAGATTTTGCATTGTTACTGGAAGCCATCTTGAAACATTGGCACATGAAGCCATGAATCTGTTCATTCACTACTGACCTTCACTTCCCACCCAAACCGGGCAAAATGGTGATTCCTTTTGAAGCACGTATATGTTTGCATGGAACACAATTCCCATTTTAGTTTCACCAAAAAAATTTTCTTCAGAAAGAAATTCATCATGTAATCTATTAGATTCACCCCTCCAAATAATTTGCTACATGTATATAACATCCCTCCCCCAAGTAACTTGACATGTTACCTGTTCCAGTAATTACTGCTTTTCAGTTGCCTTTCGGGGAAAACTTCAGGACAGATAGGAGAATGGAGAAATAGTCACATAAACTGTGAATAATTCCACTCAAATTGCCCCTAAAATATCTCAAAATGCCTTTTAAAAATAACTTTAAGAAAACGTTATTTATTATTCCCACCTGCAGTACCACACTGAACATGCTTGGCAAAATGTGAAGTGCTTATATACACTCTATGTACTTTCAGATATGTTCATACTTGTGTTAGTTATAAGCTATAACAATGCTCAGAATTACAAAATATGTCAATCCATATCAGCTGCAATGTACACAGATGCAAAAATCCCCACAATAAATTGGAAAATGGCTTTCTCAAAGTTCCATGGCAGAATTTAACAAATGACCTCATATATACTGTATAAATTTTGCAATTTGTTGGCTAGTTGGCTTAGAAATATGTTTATGAAAGGTTGAATACAAAGGTACATGACTAAATCTGACATGATGTTTGCATGTGTCAAGGAACCTCTTCTCTTCTGCCTCCTTCCTGCATCTCCAAGAGTCATCCAAACATTAGCTTGTGAGGGTACCCCACAACTTTCTGGAGCAGACATTTGGGATGCTCAAGGGGCTGCATGGAGAAGGAGAAACCAGCCCCCTGCAAATCATTTTTTACTGTTATGTGAGACATCCAGTGGTGAATACAGCCAAGAATTATATCTAAACTTAGAATGGTTCCATTGACACCAGTGGGATTTCAATCATTAGTAACACGAGTGCCATTAATACTGATCAATCTACCCTAGATATGACCAAGTTGAAATCCAACCCAGATTATTCAGAAGAATGTGTCTGTGCAATTGTCTTTGACTGTAGAGAAAAGGAGGTAAAACCACCACCACTTCCTCTACTTCAGCTTCAATAATATCAACACGGTGGTGCCAGAGTAAAAGTCTTTGACCCATATTCCCAAAATGCTGAGCCTCAGAGTTTGGCACCTGAGCATTATTTACCAGAAGTAATAACAGAAATTTTGAGAATCAGTCTGCCCCTTTCCTTTGCAACCCTTAGTTTACAGTTCAAACAATCTGGAAAAGTGCTGCCCATACCTGTGTCACCCCTGTGAAAGCCGAAATTGAGAGGAACATCTTAAAAGGAAGTTTCACCAGCACCATCACTGTATGAATTAATGCCATCAAAAGAAAAGCTGGGGTGTAGCAAAGAAAACAGAAAAACGCAGAAGCCCCTGCATGAATCCCAGCTTTGAATTTGCACACATCTCACCCTCCGTTAGAGAGGAATAAAGAAAAGGTTTTGATAGCTAATTAGTAGCAAAGGAATGGAACAAGGACAGAGATCAATCTCATTGCCCTTTGCCCCTACATCATCCTACAATTTGTAAATACTGCTTCGGGACAGCATTGGAAGTGGATTTGTTTGCATTCTGCTACAAGAACGGTTCCCAGGAGTTTTCCTAGATCTTGCACAACAGGTCATGTCAATTAACAAGGAATAGAATAATTTATTCCCTCTGCTCAATCTTGGGTTGAAGTGGCCCCAAGAGCATTACATTGTCCTTCCGAAACTTGTGTTACACATGTATCGTCCTCTTAACTGGGAATTATAATGTGTCCTTCCTTAGGCTTAGCTGAACACATCAGAATACTCACAGATGGCAAGGAAAAGCTCTGTGGCCGCAGTTTTAATGAAAGTGTTCACCAAGCAGAGGTCACATTCATGAAATCCTCAAAAGGCAGGCAGTGTGCTAATCCCTCCATAAAGTCCCTCTTATTTGAAAGCCGTAATCACCCTTTTCGCAAATCAATATAAACACTAGCCTAAGAGAAAAATATGTAGGCCGACAGAGATAAAATTTCACTTGAATTTCACTTACCACCTATTTCTGAAAAGGTATGGGAACATATTGCATTTACTGTATAACAAGGCTCATTCATCAAAGGCTCAGCCGTGCCTTGCCTTCAAAGCACAGCAGCCTTACAGCAAGGACAGTATCGGGTAAGTCTTCTTTGTGAGACAGTCAGAGCAATTTGTGTTTCAAACCAAGAGAATTTTCCATTCACCCAAATGAAGCTGCAGCCATCAAGAGTTTCCAATTAAATCTTCATTTTTCTCAGCAATCGTTTAAGTGAAAGGTGAGACCAACCCTTTGGAGTAGTTAATAGTGGTATCGTGAGTCTTATGAGTGGCTTCTCTTGAGTTCAAAGAATCTACATTTCTTAGATCATATCAATCTGCACAAGAAACACGGGAATGGAAAGACCAAGTCATGCCTCAGCGAAGACGGAACTTAAATAGCTGGTACCATCACTTAATTGAATTTATAATTCAATGTACTCGAGGAGGGGGGAAATGGGAACTTTTCAGGCATTTTTGAACACATTTGAGGTAAATAGGATTTACCTCACTGGTTTATAAATGTTTCATGCTCAGTACGAATATGGAACTCTCTCCGTTCTGATTTATGGTTCTACTTTAGAAAGCAAATTCAATTTTGAGTTATGACAGTTTGGGCTGTAAATATTTCATTTTCTAATTACATAATGGCCCCATTTAAGAATCTCGTCTGACATCCTGTCTCATTTTCGGAATTATACTTTCGTGGTCTACAGAGACTTTAAAAAAGCACTGAAATCATTTTCCTTCATAATCTGATACTGATGTGGAAAAGGAGAGCATGAAGAATACACAGGGAAGGACAGGAAGACTATGAATTTTATTTTTAGATTTTATAAAGATATTGTTCATTTTATAAAGGAAGGGTAAATGTTATGGTAAAAGACCGCAACACAATAACATAGAGATACCTTGATTCTCAACACATTTAATTCCTGCTGATTTAAACAAAATATAATAGCCAGGAATGCAAGTGTTAGTCCCAACTAGAGCAGAGCCCTTAATTTAATAAGACTTTGGTAAATCAACACTTAAATAAATTCCACCAGTTCAACAGGATTCTTGGAATTGTTTGTTTGCTTGTTTCATTTCTAGGCTATCTGCCCCCCAGCGTAGCTCATAGTGATTAAAGCAACTTTACTAAAAACATAACAAATTACAGTACACAATTAATGTAGTCATAAGAAGAGAATTTAAGAGGTTATCAAAGTATTTTAAAACTTTAAAAACACTTAAAAAGAGCACATGCTCAGCATCCGGGGAGGGGGGGAAATGAATGACTGGATTCAACCTTTCACATGGATGGATGGGCCAGCCCTACCACTGGATAGAATGATAGCATGTCTGAAACATTGCACATACTATAGAGCAGTGGTTATTAACCTTGGGTTACTCAGGTGTTCATGGACTGCAACTCCCAGAAGCTTTCACCACCAGCTGTGCTGGCTGGCGTTTCTGGAAGTTGCAGTTCAAAAACACCTGAGTAACCCAAGGTTAAGAACCACTGCTATAGAGCATGGCTAGCTCTACCATTAAACATCAGTTACCAGGGTAACTGGCATCCGTTTTGTGGCCTTTCCTCCCAAACTGCTCCCATTCCTCCACTGCTAGTAGTGTTTTCTGTAGGCTGCTGCTCTCGGCTGCCTGCTGTCTTACCTCTTGACTTTCTCCCAATGCATAACTGAGAGGGCTTTGAGGAATGTCCCCTTCCTGGGCAAGGAGACCATGACCCCCTGACCAGGCAGGGAGGGTATCTAATACAAAACTTACAAACCTGCCCTTTAGCCAGGTTCCTTCTGACTTAAGGGAAGAGGGATTTTCACATCACTAGTTAAGATGACTTTTCTTCAAGTTTAAAAGCAGATGGCTAAAAGGGCCACGGTAAGTCAGAATTGACTTGACAGCACATGATGATGATGATGATGATGATGATGATGATTAGAATGGGTCACCCTGCTATTCAAGGAGATACAGGATAGCTGGTCATTTAATGGAGAGAAGGTATTTGATGAATGGCCTTGTGATCGATGCCTTATCTCTGAAATGCCATTCCTTGCCAATGAATTACAGATTATTTTTTTAAAAATAATTATATAATTAGGGATTAATGAAGAAGTAGACATAGCTGTTAAAAAGACTATTCAAGTCACTCAGTGATAGATAATAAGGTCAAACTAGAATTGTGATGATTGGGAAGTAATGATTCTTGTTTGTTTAAATCAAAACAGAAATCGAATTATCTTCTCTATATCTTACCCACTTTGCTCTCTCTTAGTTTGTGAGTCCTTTAACGCCATACCCACATTCATTCATGTTTGTCTGCCTAAATGATTTTGATGAAGGGATTACAAAACTACATCAATATTTAAACTTACAGCATAATAAACTATCCAGAATATGTAAAAAGAAATCAATATATCTAACTGTCCATAGCTTATTTTCACTGTAGCCTTTGGGTTTCCTGGGTGCAGATTTGTCCAGAGCAGTGATTTAACATCAGAATTTCCCCCAAAGTTAGGATTACTCAGTTTAATAAAATAGATAGTAATAATGTGCAGCCTTCTACTTTAGTACTTACATTTTAAAAATTATCTGGATGGAATGATTTTTGCTGTCCCTAGACAGATCACTGCCCACGCACACCTCTTTCAATTTTATTGTTTCGTTTTTTAAAAAGTGTGCCGCTTTAAAATTTTCCAGTATTTGTTATAAATTGAAAGGGCCTACAGCAAAACTGTAACGATCAATTCTGGCACCCAGGCCAAGCAGCACAAAATGTGACCTCAAATCAACTTTGTAATTCATGAGATGAAAATAATGCAAGAAATAATGGGAGCACTGAATTCCTTGCCAGCATCACCCCTCCTCCACAGGGGACCACTAACACTGTCAGAGGTACAGAAGGAAAACAATATGTGCATGAACACACCGCCACACCCCCACATAGAAATAACGTTTCATGTGCCATCTATAAGCCATTGTCCAGCCGAGAGGTCTGGTCTGTTGAGCCCTGGGCAGATCTTGCCTTTGACAAGGAAGGCCCTTTCTACCCCAAATGCAGGGAACCATATCTATAGATGCATGCTTCCTGCTTCTCCATATCTGGTCCAGAGGATTTACCAATTTGGCAGGGAAGGGCTAGTCTACTAAACATTGGGGTACACCAGCCCCAGCTGGATGCAGTCCCTGCCACCTCAGGTGGGAGGGAACCTGGTCTACTGAACTCTGGATGCACCTTTCTTCCAACAGGGAAGCCAGGTCTGTCCACATTCTAGCTGGACCAACTGTCCACCTAGACATCATGGCCTCCTTGCCAAAGGCCTGATCTGCAAAGCCTCTGATAGTTCTGCCTTCCACTGCCTCAGCAAAACCTGACAAAGCAATCATCTGTCTTCTGTGCTCCTGTCAACTAAATTTTTATTTTGGAGGCATTCTCTGCCTAGTCTTTGTCTGTAGCAGTATACCAGGTCACCAGCCCATGGTTGTGTCCCTGATGTTGGTACCCTGGGGCAAAGGCTCTGTGGTCCCACCGTAGTTCAGCCACTGACCTATATATAGGGTCTTTATAGATGGCGACTCTACACATGGACATCACCAGATGGGCAATACCGAAATCAGATTGATTATATTCTCCGCAGCCAAAGATGGGGAAACTCTATACCAGTGGTTCTTAACCTTTGTTACTCAGATGCTTTTGAACTGCAACTCCCAGAAACCCCACTCAGCACAGCTTGTGGTGAAGGCTTCTGGGAGTTGCAGTCCAAAACTCCTGAGTAAACCAAGGTTAAGAACCAGTGCTCTATACAATCAGCAAAAGCAAGACCTGGAGCTGACTGCGGCACTGATCATCAGCTTCTTATAGCAAAACTCAAGCTTAAATTAAAGAAACTAGGAAAAATCACTGAGCTAGTCAGGTATAATCTAAACCAAATCCCTTATGAATACACAGTGGAAGTGAAGAACAGATTAAGTAACTGGATTTGGTGGACAGAACGCCTGAAGAACTATGGATGGAGGCTCGTAACATTGTACAGGAGGCAGCAACAAAAACCAAAGAAAAGGAAATGCAAGAAAGCAAAATGGCTGTCCAACAAGGCCTTACAAAGAGCAGAGAAGAGAAGGGAAACAAAATGAAAGGGAGACAGATAAAGTTATAGAAAATTGAATGCAGGCTTCCAAAGAATAGCAATGAGAGACAAGAGGGCCTTCTTAAATGACCAGTGCAAAGAAATAGAAGAAAAGAATAGAAAAGGAAAAACCAGAGATCTGTTCAAGAAAATTGGAGATGTTAAAGGAATATTTTATGTAAGATGGACATGATAAAGAACAAAAATTGTAGGGACCTCACAGAAGGAGAAGACATCAAGAAGAGGTGGCAAGAATATACAGAGAAATTATACCAGAAAGATTTGGATGCCCCGGACAATCCAGACAGTGTAGCCGGACAACCCAGACAGTGTGGTTACTGACCTTGAGCCAGACATCCTGGAGAGTGAAGTCAAGTGGGCCTTAGAAAGCCTGGCTAACAACAAGGCCAGTGGAGGTGATGGCATTCCAGTGGAACTATTTAAAATCTTAAAAGACAATGCTGTTAAGGTGTTACACTCAATATGCCAGCAAGTTTGGAAAACTCAGCAGTGGCCAGAGGATTGGAATAGATCAGTCTACATCCCAATCCCAAAGAGGTCAATGCCAAAGAATGCTCCAACTACAATACAATTGCACTCATTTCACACGCTAGCAAGGTCATGCTTAAAATCTTCCAAGGCAGGCTTCAGCAGTATGTGGACTGAGAACTCCCAGAAGTATTAGCTGGATTTCAAAGGGCCAGAGGAACTCGAGACCAAATTGCTAACATGTGCTGGATTATGGAGAGAGCCAGAGAATTCCATCTACTTCTGCTTCATTGACTACGCAAAAGCCTTTGACTGTATTGACCACAGCAAACTATGTCAAGTTTTTAAATAAAAGGGAGTGCCTCACCACCTTATCTATCTCCTGAGAAACCTATACATGGGACAGGAAGCAACAGTTAGAACTGGATATGGAACAACTGAGTGGTTCAAAATTGGGAAAGGAGTACAGCAATGCTGTATATTGTCTCCCTGATTATTTAATTTAATATGCAGAATACATCATGAAAAAGCCTGGACTGGATGAATCCCAAGCCAGAATCAAGATTGCCAGAAGAAGTATCAACATACTCAGATATGCAGATAATACCACTCTGATGGCAGAAAATGAGGAGGAATTAAAGAACTTAGTGAGGGTGAAAAAGGAGAGCGTAAAAAACGGTCTGAAGCTCAACATCAAAAAAACTAAGATCATGGCCACTGGTCCCATCACCTCCTGGGAAATTGAAGGGGAAGATATGGAGGCAGTGACAGATTTTATTTTCTTGGGCTCCATGATCACTGCAGATGGAGACAGCAGCTACGAAATTAAAAGACGCCTGCTTCTTGGGAGGAAAGCGATGACAAACCTTGACAGCATCTTAAAAAGCAGAGACATCACCTTGCCAACAAAAGTCCGAATAGTCAAAACTATGGTTTTTCCTGTAGTGATGTATGGAAGTGAGAGCTGGACCATAAAGAAAGCAGACCGCTAAAGAATTGATGCTTTTGAATTATGGTGCTGGAGGAGACTCTTGAGAGTCCCCTGGACTGCAAAGAGATCAAACCTATCTGTTCTAAAGGAAATCAACCCTGCGTGCTCACTGGAAGGACAGATCCTGAAGCTGAGGCTCCAGTACTTTGGCCATCTCATGAGAAGAGAAGACTCCCTTGAAAAGACCCTGATGCTGGGAAAGTGTGAGGGCAAGAGGAAAAGGGGACGACAGAGGATGAGATGGTTGGACAGTGTCACTGAAGCAACCAACATGAATTTGACCCAACCCCGGGAGGCAGTGGAAAACAGGAGAGCCTGGCGTGTTCTAGTCCATGGGGTCACGAAGAGTTGGACACGGCTTAATGACTAAACAACAACAAAAGATTGCTTGACTCTGGCAGAGTGAAGTTGCTTGCCCTGACTTTCTTCACATTATCCTTGGGTATCTTCATGTGTATTATCCTGTTAACTGGAATACCAGTTTTGTTATTTGCACCCAGTATCCTTTCTAGAAGCTGAAGCTGGAGTATACTAATATTGCCTTTTATTTCTGTTGCCTGACTAATATTTTATAATTATTGGAAAACACAAAATATTCTTGCAAACTGTATGCCAACATGATTATTTTTCTGCAAGTTAAATAATGATGATCAAAATTATCAGAGAGAGAGAGAGAGTCTAAGGAAATTGTTTAAGTGAGCATCAGATTACAAATTTTTAATATTTCCACCTTTTAAAATGGTTTTTCCTCCAGGTGGGAAAATCTTTTAAAGCTAGCTGGTCTTTGAGAAATCAGATGTGCGAACAAAGCCACGTTTATCTCCTGATGACAAATTACAAAATGAAAACAAGCTAGTTTGCAGACTGAGGCAAACTGACGGAAGGGGGTTGTCCAAAGTCATTTACCTCTTGAGGTAAGGGAGAGAGGGAGAATGTAAGTACCATGCTGACCATCAAAGAAAACCCAAAACTCAAATTCCCAACCAGGCCATCTATTTAAAAGACACAAAAATGTGTGCAACTCTTCAAGGTCACTGCCCCTACAGCCTGTGTGATGGTACTAAAAAACAGCAAGGAAAGTGGGAAGGGAACCCTGCTTCTAATTATATATTAACAACACCATCTGGTTTTCTTTCCATATAAAAGCAGAATTGCACGTTAAGAATCAAGTACTGTACTTCTCTTTCACTGAAAGGTTTTAGGTGGAAATCAAATTTTCCGTATAATCTAAGTGCAGGTTACTGTGGGCAAAGAGGAAGTATAGCTCATCCAGCTGCCGGTCCAGGGTGTAGCCTCTGTCTAAGCCCCATCCTCTGCATCTGTGTTCTCCTTCCATCTCAGCTGTTTCCTGCAACCCATGGGGACGTCTTAAGATAAGCAAGCTGCAGAGGACGCAGGGGGAGCTGATGAAGCAGGAAAAGCTGAGTCTTGCTCTGCATTGCAAGCTCATTGTGTTTTCAAGCTGTGAGCTGAGAAATTTGAAGCCTTCATCCTAAATCTATTACAGTATTTTAATATTCATAGGCAGATCGTGCTGTACGGTTGCATGCTATGTACACAAGTTCTGCTAATATGGCACTGTGGAGCCCTTTTCCTCTGGGGAAAAAAATTCCTACTAACATTCTGGGATCTGGAGAGAGGCCGAGTGGAAGAAGAAGACAGGTGCAGGGAAAGGAGGGTTAGACAAGTTCGCTTTGGCCCAACCCACTTTTGACTGCGGTCCTCCCCCTTTTGTCTTTGTCCACACTTATTGCTGCTGTGCAGGACCCAAAGATTATGTGGGGCAGGCCAAGCAAACAAAAAAGCCTTTGCTTTGTACAAGGTACCGCACAGGCTATTCCTTTGCAAAAGCTGCAAATCAAACATGACTCCAAGGTCATCCATTTGAACACTTGTATTATAGCTGGAAGAATGTGGCCAGTGTGGAAATCAAGGGATGCCTGATGGATGGCACACAAAAGATGCTATTCCTGTGCTGTTAATTAGCAATAAATTACAGTGTTGCACACAGTTAGCATCCTGGAGACAGCTAAGTATCGACAGAAACTTCATTGTTTCCTCGCTCCCCTCTCTAGACAACCCCTATTTTCACCTGATAAGAAACAGAATTTAGTGTTCTGTGCACTACTAAAAGCTGGCACAATGTCAGAATCTATAAACATTGTGCCACATTTGCTCGCTATACTTTCTTTAGAGGATGAAGTGTCAAACAATTCCTCGGTTTCTGGCAGTGCTAATTAAGCAGATTCACACTGTGAATCACAATAATGGAGACTCTGGTATATATTAATTGTATTAATTTTCTGCATTTGTAGGAATATGTACCTACAGGGATCACTATGATGTCTGCAGTTTTAAAAGGGTCTAAGAGATTACCTTGTGAGTGTCTCTTTCTCTCTGTGTAGGAATTTCTTTAATACAGATATTTCATACAGATTTTTTAGTGTCAACAGTATTTTTTTTCAGTATAGACCACTGAAATTGATCGGCGGTCCTTGTTTTGCAACACTAGAGTGCTAATGAAAATGATTCCCCATAGCCATGCAATGCAAAATCTTAATGCTGATATTCCCCACTTTTGCCATAGTTCTCAAAAATGCAAATATTGGTATTTGACACAAATATGCAAAAAGGCAGATTTGGTCATCTGATATGTAATGATATTTGATTTTCGTTATTGATATGCCACTGTTGACATTCGACAGCCGATGCTACAGTTGTATGTGCCCTAGCATCAAAATTCAGATTTTGAATTTGGGTTCAGAATTACAACCTTTTGGATTCAGAATTCAAAATGTTAAAAAATAGCAAAATTTGCAGATATCCAGAACTCTGTTACAGTCAATATGAATTTTATATAGTCATTATTTCCCCCTTAAAAAATTACAAATAGGCAAAACATTTTTAAAGGATTTCCCTGTGTCCTCTGACATTTTCTCAGTGATTGTGCCAAACAAAGAGAGTAGCCACCAACAGCCAGCAGTCCCTAGGTTTTAGCAACTGTCTGTAACAAGCCTCCTGATTGAACCCTGGACAGTGGAAATGCCAGCAGGGTATGCCAGCAGCATTGGCGAAGCAGAAGACAGGTCACACACTGAGGAGTGGGCAAACACCCTGGGCAGATACTGGTAGGCATACTGGAGCAGCAGATAGCCTGTGGTGGATGGGTACTGTGCCAACAGCAGGGGGAACAACACAGTTAGAATCATAGAATAATGAAGCTGGAAGGGAACTATAAGGCCATCCAGTCCAGCCCCCTGCTCAATGCAGGAATCCAGGTCAAAGCAGATCTGACAGAGGGTTGTCCAATTTTCTCTTGAATGCCCCGTTTTGGAACACTCACCACCTCTCAATGGAATTGATTCCATTGCTGTACTGCTCTAACAGGACGTTTTTCCTGATATTCAACCGAAATTTGGCTTCCTGTAACTTGAGCCCATTGTTGTGTGTCTTGTACTTGGGAATGACTGACAGCAGATCCTGCCCCTCCTCTGTATGATAGCCTTTCAAGTATTTAAAAAGTGTTATCATATCTCCCTTCAGTCTCCTCTTCTCAAGGCTAAACATGCTCAGTTCTTTAGGACTTGGTTTCCAACCCCCTGATCATCCTCGCTGCCCTCCTCTGAACTTGTTCCAATTTGTTGGCATCTTTTTTGAATTGCAGTATCCAGAACTGGACACAGTACTCAAGATGAGGCCTAACCAGTGCTGAACAGAGAAGAACTAGTATGTTGCAAGATTTGGAGACTATACTTCTGTTAATGCATCATAAAATAACATTTGCCTTTTGTGCAGCCATACTGTTGGCTTGTAATCTATGACAATTCCAATATCCTTCTTGCTCATAGTATTGATGAGCCAGGTATTCCCTATCTTGTAACTCTGCAATCGGTTTCTTTTTCCTAGGTGCAGTACTTTGCACTTATCCTTATTGGATTTCATTCTGCTGTTCTCAGCCCAGTCCTCCAGCCTATCCAGATCATTTTGAATTTTGTTTCTCTCTTCCAGGGTATTAGCTATGCCACCCTGTTTTGTGTCATTCGCAGATCTGACAAGCATTCCCTGCACTCCCTCATCCAAATCATTAACAAAAATGTTGAAGAGCCCTGGGCCCAGGACCGAGACCTGGGGTACCTCACTTGTTACCTGCTCCCAGTTTGAGAAGGAGCCATTAATCATCACTCTCTGTGTACAATTCTGTAGCCCCTGATCTATCCAGCCCACACCTAGTTAGCCTGCCAATCAGAAAATCATGGGATACTTTGTCAAAAACTTTGCTGAAGTCGAGATATACTATGTCTGTATTCCCTCTATTTATCAGGGAGGTTACCCAATCAAACAATGAGATCAGATTAGTCTGGCAGGATTTGTTCTTGACAAATCCATTTTGGCTCCTAGTTACTACTGCATTGTTTTCTAGATCAGTGGTTCTTAACCTTTGTTACTCAGATGCTTTTGAACTGCAACTCCCAGAAACCCCAGTCAGGACAGGTGGTGGTGAAGGCTTCTGGGAGTTGCAGTCCAAAACTCCTGAGTAACCCAAGGTTAAGAACCAGTGTTCTAGATGCTTGCATAGTGACTGCTTCATAATCTGTTCCAGAATTTTCCCTGGGATTGATGTCAGGCTGACTGGTCTGTAGTTTCCAGAATGAGTGAATTAGCACAATATTGGAGTAGCAGTTGGAATAATGAAAAAGGCAGAAGGCAGAGGCAGCAGCCTGAAGCATAGAATACCATGACCACGGTATGCCATTCTGTCTTACTAAAAGGGGACTTCAGGGAAGTTCAGAAATAGTAGGTTGACCTTAAAGAAAAGGTGTTTTTTGTTACCGATCCACATTCCAGTGTGTGAGTGGTGTGGACTGACAATGCTCCCTGCTTAAGACAACACACTCTCTCACTGGACACACTAGCAAGCTTCTTCTCCATAAGGATGGGGGGAAATGCTGCTCTCCCTCTACGGAATGCCCCACCAACCTAGATTGCCCCTTCATTATGTCCTCCATTTGGAACATTGGGATCAGCTGGTCAAGGAAGGCTGTCCCTTGCACTCTCAAAGCTTTGGAGGACATAGTCTACTTGACCCATAATGCCCCACTCTTCTTTGCCTAGAGGAGAAGCCACACCAATGGAAGTCTCCAGTGCCACATCATGGAGAGCCCTTTGTGGCCCCAGCATTCTTTCAAGCAGGTAGAAAGTGGAGTTCCATTGAGGTCCCACAAACAGGATTAGGTGGTGCAGTGGCAATCCCAATTTTTCTTCTCTACTGCAACAACTCACTGCCCTGAAGTGAGTTGTGCTGAAAATGCCCTGCCAGCTTTCTGGCCACTCCATACCTGTTTCTTCCATATGATGTGAAGCAAAGCATCCTGAATTGCTTGGCTGAGACTGATATACCGCGCCCCTTTCATCTCCCCAGCCTGCAGTGCTGCCACCATCTTTGCCCCACTGTCTATGAGACACAGACCTTGCCTTTCTATAGGTAGACTCAATTGCTGCAGAATATGCCTCAGAATCTCTTGAATGTTGTGAGCTATATGCCCTCCATCACAGCCACATTCAACAGGGCCAACCTGTATCCTGCCCTTGTCTGTTGCCCTATGCCTCTCCCTGATGTCTAGTCCAGGAGATAGGCATGCTTTGTGCCCTGGCTAGTTGCTGCTGTACCTGTTGCCTCAGGCCCCAATATAATGCCACCTCCTAGCTAATCATCATTCAGGATGGCATTTGGTAATGGGGTGCAAGTTCTACCACAAGCCTATGGAAACCGCTGGAAAGAATGGCTGGTCCCACAGGGTTATCATCTCTCCTAGGCAACAAGCAATCGGGGCATTTTTACATTTGCAGAACGCCTTTTTCGTATCCCCGCTCCCAAGCTCATCCAGTGTAGCCTGGAACTTATTCTTGGGATGTGGATCTAGCATTTGCTGCCTCCCACCTCTTATTTGCCCATTTATGTCCTTGCGTTCCCTTGGATGGTGGCATGGGTGTTGCTGATGGATATAGGAACATCCAATAGTGTGCATCTCAAGGGACTTGGAAGGGAAACATTTGAGGACTTCATGAATATAGGGGGACTGCACTTTCTCTTATTGTGCCACGGTGCCTGGAACAAAACTGGGTTTAGAAATACAGGCTAAATTCACACAATTATATTTACTGAAGTCTTTGGTCACTAAAAATGTATCAGCAAACTGAGGCTGTTTGGATTAAAAGAGATGTTAACAGCTATTCACCTGCAGTTAGAAGACTCTCACTTCCCCCCCCCCAAAGAACTGACCTCCTAAAAGTTGTTTTATATGGGGTCAGCAAGAGGATTGATTGAAACTAATCTGCATAATTCCATGGGGCAGGACCTTATGCAACTTCCAGCATGTGATCTTGCTACTGCTCACTTTATCAACCTCAAGAGCAAAAGTCCCCGGCTCTCTCTCAATAACCTTTAGCTCCAGCCATAATGTTTGAGGATGTTTGTTTTAAAAATAGCCTTTCAAATGGTATCCTACTAATGTGGCTGAAAGCAACTGCACAGCTTTTGTTATCAGTACCAAGGATCAAAATTTAAGAGGCCAGAAGCTGAGCCTTTTCATTTAGGGCTTTTCCTTTGAGACACATTCTTCTTGATGGTCTGCCAGGACCTCTTTGATTATTTTTCAGGAGATACTCCAAAGCACATTTATGTCTTTCAGGACCAAAGAATGCTGCTTAGATTTCACAAGACTTTCACTTTGAGCTGATAAGGGCATTGTTGTGCTGATTCAGGATGACGAGCCAAAGAAATATATTGGGAATTAAAAACATTTACATCAAAAGGCAGAATGACCCCAACAGGTCACAAGTACTCCACTATCAAAATATTTTCTGTTTGAGCCATTTGCTCCTCCACTTTTCAACCACAATTAGAGATGGGAGTATTCATATTCATATATGAATACAAATATCCCCGTACAGCTGGACTTAACAGCTGGGCAGGGGAGGGAGGACGAGTCTCCCTGCACGGCTGTGAGTGGCCAGTCAAGAAGGAAGAAGGTGACGCTCTGGGAGCGATTGGAAGGATGAATGGGGCCGCCACCACTGGCAGATGTGTGAGTGGACCGTATAGCCCCAGGGGTTGGACCCTCATTAAGTTCAGCTGCACTGGGATATTCGTATACGAATACCCCCATCTCTAACCACAATATATAAATGCCTATGTACTAATCCTCGCTGTCTAATCACGATCTATGCCAGCACCCAAATTAGGTTTTGTTTTCTTAAATCACCCGAAATGTCAGGATTTTCCTTTAAATCAAAATTCTTTGAATAGGTGTGTATGCCATTTATTCTAATGAAATTTGCATATTTATTAAGAATATATACATCTCAACTTTCTAATGCAAAAACTGAATGAATTTTTTTATCATTTTAAATCTTATAACTCAAAAAGATCTTGATACGTTTGAGGACTTGGCTAGAAACAACAAAATGAAATTTGACAGGGATAAGTGCAAAGTTCTTCACCTGGTGGGTGAGGTTTAGCCTTGCAAAAAGAAGACTGAGGGGAGATATGATAACAGTTTTCAAATACTGTACTGTACAGTACTTGAAAGATAGTCATAGAAAGTAAGGGCAGGATGTGTTCTTGATCATCCCAGAGTGCAGGAATTGTAATAATGGGGTCAAGCTACCAGAAGGCTGAAAATCAGGAAAAACATCTTAACTGTTAGACCAGTACAACAATAGAACCAACTACCTTGAGAAGTGGCAAGTACTCAGGTGCTGGAGGCATTCAAGAGAAAATTGGACAACCATCTGTCAGACCTGCTTTGACTTGGATTCCTGCCTTGAGCAGGGGGTTGGACTCAATGACCTTTCAGGCACCTTCCAACTCTACTGCTCTATGATTTGATGAGCCTGGGTTCTTGCCTGAAGATCTATGTTTATAGCACATAGCCAGATGTCTTGAAAACAACCAGATAACTGTAGTGGATTGACACAATGGCTTCCACTTATTTTCTCTGCAATTCCCTATCTATGTGTCTATAGACACATGAAGAATATAAAGCACAGTTGCTAAATTCAGGCTGTCTTGATAAGACACTTCAGTAAGGAATTTTCAACACACCCCAACCCGGGTTTCCTACCTCCAAGTGAAAGTGAGACTAATCTGGGGGTGCTATTGCTTCTCCCATCAGGATCTCCATAATTTGTCTCTGCACAAAACTAGTGGGGGGTTTTCCCACTAGGGAAGCAAAGCACAAAAACATACACAGAGCAGTCACAGACAGACTTTATGATCATTTCAAAAGAGAAAACTCCTCCAATACCATTTTTTAAAATTCATGCAGCGGAGTAACAGGTGTCTTCATTTTACACAATTTGTGCATTATGTGCATTAAGATGTTCCTTGCACTTAATTGCAGTAATCATACTCATTCTCTTCTCTCATTAAGCTGACACTATCTCATCCTCTTACAGGGGGCAAACAAACATTTTGTAAAATGATTCACATTTCTAGCACATATTATTTGTGTGTGTGTGTGTGTGTGTGTGTGTGTGTGTGTGTGTGTGTGTGTGTGTGTGTGTGTGTTATCCAGAATATATTAAGCACAATCAATTACTGTACTTTGTTTCTTCCTTCCTTTCCTGTATTGTCACTTGTGTTCTTTTTTTTTTACCCTTGTTTTAAACATTCTTTTCAAATTATATTGAATTCCACAGAAAAAAGGAAACTTTGAGTTAGAAAGGCAAGGTTCACCACATCCCTGTATCTTGTCTGACTGATCATGAAAAGCTCTAGAACTGGACAACCTGGGCAGTTTGAACTCATTCGTTGTTGGGATGGCAAACACTACCAAATGTTTCTAAAAGACCAATATCTTTCTCAATCATAGCTAGTAAATTTGAATTAATTTCCACAGGACTATAATGAATAAAAATCCAAATTCAAATTACCTGTGGCTCACACTTTTAAAATTCATCTTCTCTCCCCTTCTTAGGGTATATTTTTAACACATATGCAATGATCTTAGTATCAGGCAATACCGTTTTCTCTTAGCTGGTCTACTTAAGGCGATCGGAATGGGGTTGCATGCTGGAATATTCTTCCACCTTTCTTTTGAACACAGAAAAGTAGCCTTCCTATCTTTCTCCCGCAATGTGGGAGAGCGTTTGTGACCCTCATTTGCTCTCTGGAACAGTGCAATCTAGGCACTGTTGGGGTAGTTCAATTCTGCATCAAAACGTGTGTCCACCGAATTGATTCCTGAGCAACTGACCCAAATTGTTGCAGTTCCAGATAACCCTGCCAGATATAGATCTCAGAGTGCTGTGTTGGCTTTAGGTCTCTGGAACTCTCTCAGCTGGAAAGCTTCTTTGGAATACAGTACATTGTTCAGCAGTTGCTTGTAGCCTCCGTGAAAATGATTTGGAAATAAAAATTCCTATAATTTAAACCGTTTGACGCTGAAAGACTGACCTTTCCCTATAGTGGAAAAATAAAAATCAATACCACTGTAAAAAATGGATAAGTGAAAGGTGGTGGCAGGCAATCAGATTTTATGAAGACCCAAAAGGTCATGATGGCAGCTGAAGGTTGTGTTCACAACACAGTTGCATCTTGAGCCTGTTAGACCATGCAGCTCCTGGAACCAGGTGTCTTTATCATTTTGAATCCAGTCACCCTGAACTGTTGTAAAAACAGTAGTGGATTTAGAAATCCGTTTCCAAATGGCTGGATGTCTATTGAAACACCATCACTCACCCCAATCTTCCACTGGATAATGAGCTGCTTCTCACATTGTTTTACTCTACTTGTCCTAAAATTATTCCCATTTAAAAAAAATAAGGATTATAATCTACAAAGCTTTTAGTTTTAGTTTTTTTGTGAACTTGTTGTTTCTAAACAACAACAACAAAGAGGGGCAAAAGCAAAGTGTGTTGCTTACGTATATACCACCTCATAGCACTTAAAACTCTCTGGGAGGTTCAGAATTTAATTATGCCAGCAACATATTGCCACCCCATTGAGCTGGGTACTCAGTTTACTGACTTTGGAAGGATAAAAGGCTAAGTGAATCTTGAGCTCATTTGAACCCGGGCCATGAGCAGAGTTTTAGCTGCAGTACGTTAGGTTAGTTTAACCACTGTGCTACAAAGCTCAGGAGTCAAAATCTCCTGAGATCACAGCTAGTCTAGCAATTCAGCTGGATCCCACATTCTCCATCTCTTTCTCTTGCGAGCAGCTGTGGCTCATAGTGAATGTATCCTGCTGGCAAGTAATGGAGCCTTCTGGGGTATGGCCATGCAGCACCTCCACCACCACCACCACCACCATGCTCCACCACCACCACCACCACCACCACCATGCTAGCAAAATACTTGTCTGTTGAGACTACTCTTTTTTTTGTACACAGACTGCTCTCTCTCTCTCTCTCTCAACAGAGGTAATGTCCCATACATGACTCTGTATAAGTGCCGTAACAAAACCTAGCAAGTTTCTTTTTGTTAAGTAAATTAATTACTAGAGAAGATACATGAATTATGACCTCAGATGTGCCTTTTCAGCAAAGAATACTATGAAAGTTTTAAGCCTCCCTCCTTATGGTTGGCCATATTAGCAAATAATAAAAAAAGATATATAATTAAAATTTGCAACTATTCAAAGCAGTCCATTTTCAATATGATTTCAACTCTGACCTTTCTGCCTTTTGAATAAAAGATTCCATACATATCCAATTATTTCTAACAAGCTGCACTGTATTTAATTTGGTTTCCATCAAATTAATAAGTGAATGGTCATTTGAAGTGTGAAATAATGGGCAAAGAAACTGCTGTCCATTGCATTTCAAATGTGGAAATCTGGAATAGCTGTTGAATCATTTAGAAGCTAATAACTTGTATTGGAAATTGAAGATTTCACTTAACAATGTAGCGTATAATTGGTATACTTCTTTTGAGATCTAATATCAATTTCCACTGGAGTATTTTACTAAGTGTAGCAGTTCCCAAAAAGCAAGAAGTGAAATGTGCAATGCTATGGATAATTTATGTAGTTACGAGTTACAGTGCCTGACAAGAAAATTCAGATTTTTAGTATTTTAAAATCTGATGATGTTTGAAATGATGGTCCCACTTCTTTCTCCATAGTCATTGTGCTACGTTTAACGTGTCACAGCTATGAAATATTTGAGCAAGAAATTACCTGATGCATTCACAAAGCAAGAAAGACATTTTCATACAGATAATAAGAATTAAACATTGTCCAAACCCAAAGATATTTCATTTAACCAGAAGACTGTTACTCAAAATGCGCAGTTTTTCAAAAGGCATTAAAGAAGCATCCAGACAGAGAAATTAATGGGATCTAAATGTCGATCCCTTTGGCTGAATGATGTCTTATAGGAACTATACCACCCGCCCCCAATCCAAACGATTAAGGGCACAATCTTGGCGGCAAGTGATGGGGTGACCACCCTGGATCACCACCACATTTGCAGGCAGCAATCTGACAATACTCTGTTTTAAGTCCTGTCAAGGGACTTCCAAATTACAGCAACCCTAACAAAATTACTGAGGTAGATAAAATGTTCAAGGTATGCTTTATCATTCCTCCCCCTCTACCTTCTTGGTTCCTATGGTCTCCGGAGTCTCAGTCTGACACCCTATACATTGTGGATAATGTCAAACTGTGGAAACAGCGTAATTTTATCCTATTACTGCAACATGAAATAACTTTAAAGAAAAGACAGTAACATTCTCCATGGATGGGATAAAGGCTAGACAAAAGTACCACAGCAAGGCCTGCTCAAATATCAGCCCACGTGGTCAGCGTGCCCACGTCTGGGGTGAGGTAACAAGCAATATCCGACTGCTCACAGTGTACACAATTTATTTATTTGAAACCTATCATATAAAACAAATTAATTTCATATAAACCCATCAATGATAAATGAACAAAGCCAGAAATTAGAAGAGCATAATCATTATCTTCATCACCATCACATAAACAGCAGAGACAACAAACAGCCTTCAGTGACATTCAAGGTTAGAACAGGATAGATTTATAAGACCTTTGGAGACCAGTAAAGCTAGTAAAGGAGTCAGGAGAGGGACTTCCAAAGTGGTGGAGCCACCAAAGAAAATTTACTTTCCCTGGCAACACTTAACAAGTGGCCATTTTAGCTACATTGGTCCTAGTTCACTGAGTGTACTGTAATTTGTCACAAACATGAGTTGGATGTGCATTTACAGCATTTGTATTGCTTTCTAGCCTTTAAGTGGATGTGTTCTTTTCTAGTTGAGTTGATTGTCAACATTTGGGTCCAAGGCCACTTCTCACAAACAGTGGCTGTGTTCGGAGTCCAAAGCTACAAAGACTGAACAATTTTTCATACAACTGTGAGTAGAAAACTGTTTTTGGTTGGCTTGTTCAAATTTAATGAGACTGAGATGTCAAAGATCTGATCCTCTCTGTTTAAAGGCCTTGTAAACTGATATGCTAGCTTTCATGAGAGAAACCACAGGATTTATCCATCTGCATCTTCAACATCTATGTATTATTGTGAAGAAACAAAAAAAGTTCAGTGGAAACATGTGAGACTAAGGCTACTTCAAGATCTTGCCAGACGCAGAAGTAAAACAAAAGGGAGTGAAACATTTACGTAGAACAGCTCTGTGACCATATTTTAGTGAATGTTTACTCTGACTTAAAAGTTTCATCTTCTAGTAGTAGTAAGAAAATAAAGAGCACAATGAGAAGGGAGGGAGAGAAACATAAACATAGGGTTGAAAGATCTCAAAATTCGCAATGGTATTGTTGTTGTTGTCCTTTGTTATTGTTATTTTGCTTCAAATTGTCTTTGGAAAAGGTTCCATTTCCCTCTTCTAGCTGTGGTGCTTCTAAAAACAATGAAACCAATTTCCTTTACCAACACCTTCCAAGGAACTATAGAAGATGTTTAAAAGTGCAAAAACGAGACCTGTAAAAAAGGATACTTATAGATGATGTCAATGGAGAAAATGCATATGCGATATACCAGACTTTTTCCTTAGGTTTAGGCTGTCTTCAGATTTCCTGAGCTAATAACAGGTCCCATGCTTTCAAACTCTGCGTATGTTTGCGTCTCCCTCCCTCCTTCTCTCTTGCTTCCCTCCAACAATTTTAAGAACCCAGAGACCATTCAAATGCCTCTACCCTACAACAGGATGATTACAATTCCAGTGCTAAAGGGTATGAAAAAGCAAACTTAAATAAATCAAGTGTTAAAACTAATGAAGGTCTTTCCTGATTCCCAAGAACTTTATTTCGGAGCAGAATGTATCAAAACCTAAGTAAGCCTTGATAGTTGTCTATCCTTTGGTGTTGAGAAAGCAGCTTACAGCTGGTTTTTTTATTTTTATTTTTTAAGGGAAAGCCTTGATGTCCTAACCTTGTGGAGGCATCACTGTGGCTAAAATAAAAGGTATTATTAAATTCAAGTCAGTGTTCTTCTGTGTGACAAGACATAGTACATAGCATACGTAACCTTCCGTTTATGGATCAATATCCTCATTTTTATTTTATTGCAGGTCAAAGTACGGACTGTTAAAGGAACAAGGTTGAACATCTTACCTGTTGTTGACCTGATTGTTGAGGTGATATTGGAAGATGCCATTGCAGGAATACATTCATCGTCTTGAGAGTAACCCGCCTGAATGGCACGCAAGTAACTGTGACTTCTGGTTCGGAAGCAACCCGGAAGATCGAGGGCATCCATGGCCTGAGCTTCAACTTCACTAAACACTGATTCACAAACAGATTCAAATTGCCCATTGACCTCTGCTTCACTCATCTAGATAAACAACAACATTGCATTTGTTTTGTTTTTTTGTGCTGGCTTGTTTTTGTCCGAAATGGACTCTGCTGCAACACCTCAAACAACAGGTACTACCTGAGCAATAAACGCAGGACTCCCCCAACTTCCCCACCATCCTTTTTAGCACTTTTGTCATTAACAAAGTGCCTCAGCAGAGCTGAACCGTGGACATTGGCTTCAGCTAGTTCTGACTTCAGTTTCCAATTTAGACAAAATGTGAAGAAACTGATTTTTCATTGGACTGTATTGGGTAATAAGTAAAAAAAAAAGGGACAGAACCACCAATCATTAATTTGCACCATCAATGCATTAGAGGAATCAGCTAGTTGGGGCTAGTCCTTACCTATCCTCCCTCCTCACCCTGACTCCATTAATCTTTTCTGTAGGAAGCATCGCCAATGTAAAACAGGAACTCAAACAGAGACGTGGAAAAGACAGCTTTTGGAAAGGTAACAAAACAATTAAATCAGTTTCTCTGGTTCAGATGTATTTCCCACTGTGCTAATGCTACACTGAGTTGAGCTCAAAGGCTCCCTTCCTTCGTTTATTGCAGGCAAAGGTAAAGTTTAAAGATATGATTTTATTTTTAATCTTTTTGGAGTACAAATCCTGTAATTCTCCATTCCACAAACCCTACTTGACAAACAGACACCTAAATGTGGTCCACCTGTGTGAAAAGCCTAAACTGGGTGGCTTTGAAGCCTACGTAGGCCTAGCTTCACCCGGCTTCCTGTACATACAAAATACTCCCAGCTAGCACTGGGGCAGGAACAGGAAGAATGGGCAGAGTTAGGCCTCAAAACCTTCCAGGTTAGGCCTTTCATCCAGGTGAGCCACATTTAGTTGTCTGTAAGGTGTCTGTCTTTTAGATAGATCTCCTGGAATTGAGAATTATGGGATTTGTCATCCAAAAGAATCTGAAAATCCCATTCTTGGTGAAGTCATAGTATACTTTCCTAGACTGCAAGTCTCTTTAGCCAGCATAGCCAGTGGGTGGAATATTGTAAACAGCAGTCCAAGAGCATCTACAGAGTCTATTTTGCCCACCCCTTCGTCTGCTACATGTGAGCAAAGGAAGTATAGCGCTCTCATTTGTTGCTTTGAGGAAACTATCTTCTCATGTTGTGTAAGAAAGAAGAAAAATGGCTTCTTTAGACCACAGTTAGCTTTAAAAACAAAACAAAATGGAAAAAGATATTGTGGCTTGTTTCCAGCTACAAACTAGTCTTCCTCCCCTAACATATGAGGAAACGGGGGAAACATGTATACTCCCAATAAGAGCTATGATGCCTTCTCACAGTGGGAAACCATGGTCTCAGATCAGATCAATATCAATGCCAGACCAACTTCCTTTCCTTTTCGGTTGTTAAATTGCAAATATGTGAAGCACTAGTCATTGAGTACTGTAGAGGCTTAAATGAGACCAGAACCAAGGGAGTGCACCTAAGGAGCAGAGGTGGGTTTCAAAGCAGTTGATGGCAATCCAGAACTGTCATTCAAAGCAGCTCTGTTCTTGTTGCAATTATATCCTACCTATGTCTCACCCTTGAGAGTTCTGCATGTGTTGTATCATATTACCAGAAGAGCAGGATGTTTCCACAACACTAGTTGTGAGGTGCAAAGAGGGGAGGTGCAAACAAAAAAGGCTATTTTTTTTGTAACCCCAGAGCTGCAGACTGAAATAAATGACCAGTTAGCATTCCCTTTCTACATTTCTATACCACAATCATGTAGCACCTTTAAGACCAAAATATTTATTTTCCCTTTCCTTTCCTTCATTTCAGTTAGTCAAGGTACCACCATACTTGGAGAAACTCTACTGGCTTCACTTTTTCATGAGAAACACAGTTACCCTTCTCAGATCAGGGATCCTGCACGTATTACTATCTTATCACTAGTCTGCACAATGCATTTTTAATAATGTAAACTGTCCCAACTGCTGCTAAGCACATACTGTACTAACACAGACAAAGGTCATGTGCCACCACCACAGTTCCACAGCAGTTCTAAGGTTGTGGCAGCACTCTTTCTAATTATGACAAGGATGGGCTCCACTTGAGACCAGGGCGGGCAACTTGTGGCTTTCCAGATGTTGTCAGAATGCAACCCCATTAGGGGTAAGCGGGATAGTCAATGGTAAGGAACTGCACTCTAACATCTGGAAGGCCACAAGTTGCTTACAGTTCTGCCACAGACTGTAGTTCTGTGGGCAGACATGATTTTCTTCTGCACAACGGTGTGCCATGAGTAACTGTGGCTCCTTTGTCACAAACACAGAAACACACATACATACACAAAATGTATTCTGTGAACTGAGCCAATGGGGGGGGGTTTAGTTTGTTCAATAAGTAGCTTCAGTTTAAAAATGTAATTTCAGCAAAGAACCCCTGTCCACACTAGAAGCCTTATCCATTATTTTCCATAAATACACTTCCGTAATTAAGTTGGCCTGAAAATAATTATTTCTAATCCTTGTAATTATTGTTATTACTTGATTTCTAATCAAATTTAATGAATTAGTGTAAGGCAAACATTCTTATTTTGAACGGTCTTATGCTAACAATATTAAGAAAGAAAGATGGGATAATACATTTATAATTAAGATGAACATCTCATTTTCTACTTACAAACTTAATTTGCTGGTAGGGTGCATATGTGGGTGGGGGATGGGGAGGAAGAGTTATATTTGGTTCTGTAATATAAATGGATGGTTAGAGAGGAATGGCCAGTAAAATTGCCATGGTTGGGGGATAGTCCCTGTCACATGCACTCTGCCTTCAGCTGGTGGCCTCCTCTGCCCAAGGTGGTGCAAGGGATCCTTCTAAAGTTTCTTTCCTGTTGCCTCTCTTGTTCCCCCATCACTCCAATTGCTCCTTCTTCCCTCCTTTCTTCCTGTCCACTCCAAACCTTTGCCTCCTTTCTCTATATCTGTCTTGTCCCCAACAACGCACTCGGGGGGGGGGAAGAGGCATTGTGGGAAGGCTCACCACTAAGACTGGTGGTACTGCACAGTCTGTCTCTTTCGTCACATCATGTTGTGCTTTGCAAATCCCCCCTGAGAGCAAAACCCCAGGGAATTTTCAGGCTAGTCTAAAGTGCCTTTCTAGAGGTGGCCATTGCTATAGCCTGACAGATCAAAGGCCCAGGTGGAAATGGGGGCAGCAAGGCTCTTCAGAGTAACAACGGGGACATAATTCACTGCCCTGAATGTTTTCCCATCTGAAATGGCTACCTCACTCCGCCTAATGGCAGGGCCAACCCCGTGTTTACTGTTCATCCTGGTACAGGATTAAGTGGGGCTTATGCAGTTTGAATCAGCAGCAGTGTGGACACAGTGTTCTCTTCATCCATTTCTAGTACTAGAAGTAAGCGTTTGGAGGTGTGCCATGAGTGAGCATCAGTTTTGTCAGGCTCTCTTGTTGTATGCAAGCAAGAGATAGGATTTGTCAAAACTTATCTTCTTCATCCTACGTACTTTGTGTGTTGCTAGTGATCAGCAGATTTCAATAGTTGGTCAGCATCTCTTTATAATTGTGACTTCCTGATTGGTATAATACTAACTGCTATCAGCTCTCTTCAAAACTCCACTAGATGTTGTTAGGTAAGAAAGGGAATTGAATGAAAGAGTTTGACCTTGTTTCCACTTAGAGATGATTTCCTACATTTTCATCAAGGAATATGAAAGCAATTTCACATATCTGAACACTAGAAACACCAAAACCCAAGTCAACAGCTTGCTACTATAGGGGCTCAACCTACACTGAGCAAAACAGTCTTGCTGCGTTAAAGTAGAGTATACAATAGCCATTAAGAGTTCAACTACCTCTTCCTGTCTCATACTCCCAAAAGAGATGTAAAATCTGTGCAGGTTGGCCACAGCCACTGAGATTCACATATCACAATCTAGAACATGAGATATGTTCTGAACTGAGCATGTTCAGAGAAATCTTTTTCTAAAGAATGCTCCCTCAAATGGCAAAAAGTTATAAATGTGAAAACATGTTAAAAGGAGAAGTATGTGAGTGCACACTGGTTTCCTTTGTATGTTTATTCTGGAGTCATGTGCATTGTAAAACAAAGGGATCAAAACAATGCACAAGCATGACACACACATCTCTCTGAACATGAGTTTTGGCTTTCTGTTCAGTGCAAGATTATATGATATACTTATTAAATGGCTTGTTCTATATATTATATAGTGTCAAACCAGTGTTTGTCATTTAGCATATATTCATTATGGAATGATCAATCCAGTATTTGCAAACTGGTACTGTATTTGCCATTTTTATACACTGTATTTTTAGGTTCATATGTAGAATATTTCAACGTTATACCTTAACAATGGCAGGGTGTAAACAGGCGTAAGATTCTCCTGGTTTCAGCTACAAAACACAATTGATATGCATCTCAAATGGCTTAAGACCTTAATATGCTCCATTCACCAGAAGTATTCCTCATTTCTCTAGTAAACTGAAATAAAAACAGATTCCTTACTGATAACTAGGTGACAAAGTGCTGGACCTTTAAACATTATTGTTACTATTGTTGCTTTAAAAGATTTGACGGAAAGAAATTGAAGTTTTCCAACCTGGCTAATGCAGCTGGCCTGACTGAGCGTGCTCACTGCTCTCATATAGCTCTGGTTCCGTGATCGGAACTTGGGGGAATTGTAGTTTGCCGCTGGATCCAAATTGTGACCACCAGGCACATCGCTTGCAGCTTGCAGGTAGCTCTGACTATGAAGGAAAGATTGAGGGAGACAAAAGTATGAAGAACAGTGACTAGAAAAATTAAGAGGGAGTGAAAGAACACTTTACATAGGCAGGTACATCCCATTATCGATTTTCCAATAAAACAAGCAAATTCATCTTCTCTCATAATGTAATATTACTTTCACTGAGTGTAGCAAAGCTCAGCCGAAAGTTGATCACATTTTGGTTTTCATGCACATAGTGTGGAAACACTGTTTTTTTTTTCTCCAACAGGGCATGTCTTTTAGCTGTTTATATCGGTTCTCAGCTCTGATAGGCCCAAGTATTTATTCATTTATTCATTTTTATTGATTTAGTGTCCTTTGTAGGGAACTCAAGGTGGCTCACAACAAAACAAGTGAAATTAAAAACACAATAAATGATACAATTACAAAGCAATTCAGCAACAACAATAACAACCACATCATCATCATCATCATCATCATCATCATCATCATCATCATCATCATCATCATCATCATCATCATCATCATCATCATCATACGTTATGTAATCAAAAACCTTAAAACTTCGTAGCATGGAAAGGAGCTTGGGCTGGATTCATTCGCTCCTCTTCCTAGGCCCTTTCTGGTTGACATTGCCAACATTTAAGAGCTCTGCCTTTTGGATCACAGTGAAAAGTGACCAGGATCAGCCTCTGTAGAAACACCTCAACTATATCTTTATGTCTGCAGTCTCTGAAATTATGAATATCACTTGAGGATCTGATACCCTCAAATCTAATCTTAAACTTGCTTGAGGCTGGTGCGAAGCTCTCCTCAAGTCTCGCTCAAGTCTTAAAAGAACCCCAAGGACCGCTTCGCCACACAATATTATATGTTGTATTCTCACTAATCCAGTTAAAAAGAAGCAATGTCGTGATGCTTTTACAGCAATCTGTGTCTTATGTGCCGGCAAATTGGAACTGTGTTATATCAACCCCTAATAGGACTTTCCAGGCATGTGAGATAGTGTAGGCATTTTACCAGTGCCATCCCCCAAACCCGAGTGAGTTTCCATGGCCAAGCAGGGACTTGAATTCAGGTCTGCTAGTCTGTTACTCTGTCCACGACACCAGCTGTTCTCAACCTTGTTTGGTCACCGCTCTTTTAGGAGCTCTTCTTAGGTTCCAGAGCCCCCTGTCCAACAAGGATAAAACATGATCTTTCCAAATCTTCTCACATTTTTCAGTCTCTGTCCCCCTTCAAATGTACCAGGGCTCCCCAGGGGGCCATATGGCCCTCATTGAGTATGGCTGTACTATACCACACCGGATATAACAACAACTTTATTTTATTTAGTCATGGCACAGGGCTGGTGATTATTTGCCATCTATCTAACATCACGGTTGTTTCAGAAATACTATCTGCTGGCCACTTCTCTGCTATGTTATTATTTGCAATTTTTATCTTTTGTTTGTTTGTTCTGTAATATGTCACTTTTAAATGTGTTGAATATTCTCTTTTCAATACATTATCTCCAGTCATACTGAGATCATTTTTTAAAATTGTAGTCTGTCATTTAAATCATTTGCAATGCCTCCATCGTGATGCATTGCCTGTTTATGACTGCCCATTTCATTCATGAAGATAAATTCAAATTCTTTTCCACCAACATCAATAGGACCTAACTCTACTCAAATTTGGTACAAATAGGCCCATGTAGTTCAAATGAATATAATCTAGTGTTTCTGTATCTCTACGGCGCCATTAAAATCTCTGTCATTTTTAGTAAAGGACTTTCCTTCATGAAGCAAAGGGGCTTTTGAATGCTTATATTTAAAAATTAAACTTAACAATTTCACTTGTATAAATTCTTTAACATATCTAGGAGGTAATGAAGGATCTTAGGAAAAAGTAAAAGACCAAGTAAGAGGGACCAAGTGACAAATACAACTAAGGGACTGTCTAGATCAGCACATAGAATGCAGTTTGGATTGCTGTTAGTTTCATTTTGTTTGAACCAAATTATGACATCCAGATATGTTTCTACCTAGATTCATCCATCCCACCCCTTAAAGAGCTGTCCTGCTCCTTTCTAGTATAGCACTTGAGGGCTTCTATTTTTGTTGTATGATTCAGTGTGCTCTTAATTATTCCGTTGTGTCACTTATATGGATGGTTAGCTTGCCCCCAAATGGAACTGTGGGTGATGTTATCTGATGTGACAACCCAGTGAAGTAATAGGTTGGTTATGACATTGAAAGGAAGATGGAGAAACCCCCTCCTCTAATTTAATCCTTTTAAAAATATTTCCATAACTGATGCAATGCAATTCTAATACCATTCTAGGTTGATGGATTGCTCTTTTCACATGCCACTTACTTTATTTAATGACAAAAAGGGTAAATCACTGTGGCCAGCTGAATGATGGCCACAAGAAAAGGTGGGGAAGGACGTTAGCCAACTCAATGGGCTCCGTCCCCACAAAGCAACACGACCTCAGCAGAGCCTTGGCAGAGGAGAAAGGTGGGGAAAAGAGGAGTTACCTACTTCTGTCTCCTCAACCTTCAACCCAGTGTTTTTGCCTCACACCACTGCTGTCATCAGCTGCTGTTGCTGCTTCCTTACTCTTGAATAGACCTGGTAAACTTACAAGTGACTGGAAGGATCTCTCAAATGAGAGATAAAATAGATCACACTGAAGATAGGAACCGTTTAAACACGAGCCAGATCATTCCAAATTCCCCTGTCTGGGCAGGCCCTAAATCTGCAATCTTATACTGTACATGCTAACCTGGGAGAAATTCCTGTTGAATTCAGTGAGGTTTACTTCTAAGTAGACATGTGTAGGATTACAATGTATTGGGAGCAGAAGTTGTTCCTAACTTTAGTTTTATTTCACATCTGTCACATGACTGAATGATGTCTACTGCCTCATATTTAATCCTTCAGTTCCTCAGTTCAATTCATAACTTCAGCAAAGGACTAAGATTTTTGAAGTTTTCACAAACACTGGTAGATAAATAAGTCATCTAAATTCAGTGAAGCACAAGTATTAGATCATACACAACTTTTTGTGCAATGAACATTGCACTGGATAGCATGCTAGCACAAAATCTAAAAATGCACAAGCACACCAACACTGTTAAAGACAGGCCTTAATGGGGTTTTGGTTTGTCATTTACTGTTTGCCTTTTTATTATAAATCAAGTCCAAGGTGGGCACATAAAAATATAAATCACCACCAAAATTTTAGAACTATCTAAAAATAAAATTTTAAAAATCAATGAAGGGATTTAGGAATCCAGAGTAAAATGTGCCATCTGCAGTGGGCTGCAAAAAGAGTTTATTGTTAGAATACATCTTAGAGTATAATCAGGTTAGAATTCTGAACAATTCTGGAGCTAATCTAGCAAGTGCTTTATTAACCAAACACAACAGTGATGGGAGAGTAAATTGCATTGAAGTGACGTTTTCTGAACTTTCCAAATATACACATACAATTGCAATCACTGGGCAGAGTGGACAGAATACACAGTTGTCTATTTACACTCCCAGATCCCTCTTCTAAGGAACATGAGACTACATTGCTTAGACAGTTCCTTTTATCTCACACTGCTCCCTGTCACTATCAAAGTAAGTGCTTGTTGAGAAGGATAATTGATCAAAGTCATGAAATGTTAGTCCTTGGAAGAATTTTAGACTCTTAAATTTTCTTTGCTTTTATGTGTTTGTTATTATATCCTTCTGATCAACAAACTTTGAAGGTAGAATTCTTGCTGGAACCATAGTTTGTTGGTAAAGACAGATGTACTGTAGCTGCTCTCCCCTCATCCCTTTTTGGTAAATTATCATTTTAAAACCAGGATTTATCATATCAATGTATCCAACATATCAATGTATCCAACTTTTACTTGAAATAGAACAAGAATGAACATTCCTGTTGTAACAGACAAAAAAGTGTAAACTTCCTACCTTCCCATTTAAGGTATTTTGGACTCAGTTTCTCAATTTCCCAAGAGAACTAGTTTCTGAGATCTATAACGTTTTCTTTTTAATTTGTCTAAGAAAATAACATTGCCAGAAGTTGCTACCAAGTACAAACAACAAAATAAACTGTAAAGTTGCTAAATAAGATCATTTAGCCATTAAATTGAGGGAAAATTGGATAATCCAATCTGATAAAGATAAATAGTAAGTACCGTATTTTTCAGTGTATAAGACACGCCCATGTATAAGATGCCTCCCACTTTTCTAACCCAAAATTTATTTCTTTGCAAGAAAGTGGAGGGGGAAGGCAGGGATCAAAGTGCTTTGATTCCTGCTTTCCACTTCCACTTTCTTGGGAAGAAAGTGCTTTCCCCCTCCACTTTATTTTCAAAAGGCTGTTTCCCCCCCTCCACTTTTTGCAAAGAAAGTGGAGGGGGAAAGCACTTTCTTCACAAGAAAGTGGAGAGGCAAAGCAGGAATCGCTTTCCCCCTCCATATTCTTGGGAGGAAAGTACTTTCCCCCTCCCCTATCTTTGCAAAAATCTGCTTTCCCTCTCGCAAAAAGTGGAGGGGGAAAGCAGCTTTTTGCAAAGAAAGTGGAGAGGGAAGGTACTTTCCTCCCAAGGAAGTGGAGGGGGAAGTGCATTCCCCTTCCACTTTCTTTGCAAAAAGTGGAGGGGGAAGCAGGGATCAAAGCCCTTTGGTCTCTCTCCCCTCCTTACTACCATGTATAAAATGATCCTCAATTTTCCTCTAATCGTTTTCAGAAAAGTGTCATTTCATACATGGAAAAATACAGTAAAACCAAAGGTTTGTACAGGTTGGTAGCTCTGTAAATAAGAAGCCTAATTTTATTTAAATTATATAAAATGCTACTGTAGTGTATCTTTTAAATAATTTTAAATACTTTCAGTCTCAAATGTTGAAAGTTATTGTTAGGTAATCTTGTTGATGATTTGTCACAGCTGTTATTGAGCACTCTGATGGCCATTGGCTAATAAACTTATCTATCTAACGTTTTTGTGACTCAAATTGTGAAGTTTTAGAAAATACAATTGTAACATGCACTTGTCTTTCTTTGATTGTCAAATTACACTCCATATAGAATGGTCTCTTATCTCATATGCTCAAGGCCACTTCTTTATCTCTCACCTTAGTCAGCAGTTGCTGGGAACCTTTCACACCTCATTCATATCCTCTTTTACTCTACTGATACGAGACTCTACTTATTTTCCTTCTGAGAGAGGCCAGAGGCCAAGTCAGCATTCAGCAGTTTTGCCTTCTCTCACTAGCGCCCAGATTTAAGAAAGTCTTGAGTATGCACCAGCTTTCCTCTTCCTCAGCATCACAAATCTGAAGAGGACTTAATCATTTCCACTCAGAGGTCCACCTTGTTAACCATTCATCCTTGTTAGTGAGGATCCGCGTCAGGCTTGCCGATTCCTTTCTGCCCTTCCCTCAGCCAGGGATTTCTGCCCATACATTCTTAATAGAGCTGGATTTCCAACATTTATCAGAGTAGTTGAAGACTCTCATTACAAGCATCACTTTTCTTTCAGCATTAGGTAATCTGATCTAGATGCTATCCAAAGCTTTGGTCTGGCTAGAAGGACTATAGCAGACACCAGAGGAATGTCATTGTTGTTTCTTCACTCATTTTTATCCAGATACTCTCCAGCTGCATTTTATGATCTAACAGATGAAACTCCCCACAGCTGTACAGCTTGTTAACATGCAATGCTACCAACCATCCCCTTATCTGATTCCTTTTGAATATGTTATCCTTCAGTCACTACATTCCAGTCATGAGTTCCATCCCATCAAGTTGTAATAATGCCTGTCACACCATCTATGCTTTCTTGTGCTATGAGTTCAATCTCATCCTATTTGTTTCCCATACTTTGTACATCTGAAACTATGGGTGAACCCCTTCAACTGCTTGCTTTTGTCTCCCGTTCGTGAGTTCCTGTATCGCCATCCCAGTTCTTGATGTATCACCAACACTCTTAACTCCATTACTTAGTGTCTCCCAGTCCTCTGCAATACAGTCTCCCTTTCTGGCAGGATTCAGTTAAAACCCCTTGTAAAACCCCAAACAAATATGTTCTTCTCACACACTAACTAAATCTTTAGTTATGCCTAGAAGTATGGAGAAAGCCACTACACCTTTGGAAAATTAACATACTAAATTCTATCCTAAACACGCTATCAGTGTTTCCATGTAAAATAAAAAGGTAGCTGGCATTATCACCTGAAGACAAAAAGTGTGATGTTTACTATTCCTGCTTTACTGTCTCCACAGTGCTTAATTTTAAAAAAAAAGAGTAGGAAGGTATTAAAAGGCATTCTAGGGAAGTCCATGTTACAGAGACCAGATCCTCCACATTAATACATTAAGGATAGCATTCAGCATAGATTGTGCCACCAAGATAGATGAGGAGTAAGAAAGACACTCCGTTCAAAGTTTCCCTTTAAAGTGCTAGCATGTCAGGATAGTTTATTTAAGGTCTAAACTATGGCTACCCAAACAATTGTTGATGCTTTGATCTAACTTGGTGAGATCTAGTTTTGTGCTAAATGAAATAGATATACTTTATTCATAGGAATGCTTCCCTTCTCTTGAGAATAAATAAAATAGTTTACTGGATCATGGGCAATCCATCTAATACAATGGAATTACATTAAGAAAGAGTGTTTTCTATTCTGTGAGCCTTATCACTGCTCTGGGATAGGCATACTTGGCTAGACAGCCAAATTGGAGCAGGCTGTAGCAGGCTAAATAGGATTGCTTAAAGTCATGTCCAGGTATAGCATGCCATTTGGTATGATCCTTGCATCCACAGGAAAGGATCAGGTGCTTTCAGGTCAGGAAACCACACTGCACCTCAAGCAACCCCTTTTTAGCTCACCTCTCTTCAAAAGGAAAGAAAAACAAACAACAGCAACAAAAACAACAAGATCCCTCTCTTGGTCCTCTCCTGTTTCCACCTCCTTAGACTTTCCCCCCTAAAAGGTACAGCACAGCAGCGTTGCCCTAACTAGGCTTTAGAAATAGAATAAGCTTTCCTTCTTGTTTCTCCGCCTCCATGGAGGAGCAGGGGAAGTTTTCCCAGTATCATTAGGCGACAATACTAGAACATTGAAAACAAACCATCTGCTTTGGTTTGATCCCAGCAATCGCATGCCAGAACCGAACCAAAACAAAGTGATCTTACCCGCAGCTAAAAAAGAATAGCTCCTGACAGGAAGACAAAAAAGTATGAGCAGGAACGCTCTGCTGTTGGGCAAGTTCCCACTAGCACTTACGTTGTGTGGTCACTGGGAAAAGAAGCAAACTTGCCCACCCTCAGAGCAAGCCAAACAGCAGAAAAAAAATCTCATCTGGTTGCATCCTTAGTTTTTCTTTATCAAAGAACTGCAACCTTGTTCATGCTATAATGCTATCCTTACAGGAGTAACTGCTTGAGAAAAATTCTGTTAGGATAAATTGCAGATCTGGTATTTCTGAAAATTAATTTTGACAAAATTAACTTTTGTTTTCTGTAGAACAACACATTAAGCAATCAGCATAATATATCTTGGTTTTTGTTTATTACCCTAGCATAGAGATTATCATTAAAACAATTACTTACGTTAGTTCACTCAATAATTCTGTATAAAAGCTTTTGCTGTATTTGTTCTGCACACAACGCTTATGCCCTGAATTCCTTAAATGCTGCCGGATTTACAAATGCATAAAACCAGGGCTGCTCTTGAATTCTACACAGCAAGAGCCAGCATCCTGTTATTTGCACCCACTGGTGTAAGCAATAGTGTAATTTAATGGGAAATTGTCCCTAGATGAGACTTCAGCACTTGTATTTTTAGTGACATGGTGCACAATGAGAAATACAAGCCTCAACTTCTTAATGAGTGGCAATTCGGTGCTGAAATTTACCCAACTGGACTTAATGTTTTTGTAATCAATTACATTTTCTAGGCACGAAATGTTTATTAATAGTTGTTTTTTCCAGATACATGCTAATCTGAGAGCTGAGTTGTTGTTGTTGTTTAGTCATTTAGTCATGTCCGACTCTTCATGATCCCATGGACCAGAGCACGCCAGGCCCTCTTGTCTTCCACTGCCTCCTGGAGTTGGGTTAAATTCATGTTGGTCGCTTTGATGACACTCTCCAACCATCTCATCCTCTGTCGTCCTCTTCTCCTCCTGCCTTCACACTTTCCCAACATCAGCGTCTTTTCCAGAGCTGAGTTATACCTCCCCAAATCTCTTCTTGTAAACAATCAAACAAACAACGTTTCTGTATGGGACTGCTGACTACTACTTCCTACCCCTACCTTTTGTACTTTGATGTTATGCTTATTGGAAAAGAACATTGACAGTTCTGACCCGTTCATCTCCTTGATGGTCACAGCTCATTTAGTGGCTGCCCAGCACTGGGAGGCCTCTGACATTGTTCTTTTGGATGACTTGTTTTGGGGACATGGCCTTATTGGAAAGGCTGACTGGTGAACCAAAGTTGGCAAGATAGGGGAACGAACCTTCTCTATATGGGTTGTTTTTTTTACAGGACAGATGGCTTTCCTGTGTGCTTGGTGATCAAAGATACCCCCCCCCCCAACTCCAAGTGCTGATTCAGAAAGACGCTTAAAAAGCCTGCAGGTTAGGAACATGCCACACTATTCACACTTGGTAATCTTTTCTTTTCTTTGTTATGATAGATATGACTTGTTGGATATAAATTACCTCCACAATTGCCATTCTACTTTCAATACATTACTCAAGTGCACAATATGTATTTTTCCATACAGACAACACACGCAAACATTTCTTCCTTCTTTCTATTCCATAATCATGTTTCCTGCCACCTGAGATGGCAATCTTTTTTAAATTAGTCTCCCAAACTGGATCTTAGAAATGAACATTTTATTATATTTCTTTCACCTTTGCCTTCTCCCATAAGACCTCTGAAAGGTAACCTGTCTATCTGTACAGACAGGATTTTTAAATGCTATAGAACTATACAGAAATACAGTGCATAATAGAGACTTCCTGGGCTTACTTTGGAAGGTGGAGATCAGAAGGCTTTCAGTGGTGTCTCCAGATATTTCTGTATCAGCAACGACTGTCTGTCCAAGACACACTAAAGAGTTTACCAAAAAATATCCCAGCTAGAGATGGACGCAAAGTACTTTGCGTCCCTTTGTCATAAGTAGTCTGTGCAGCAGCACAGCTGCCATGCATTTCCTTCTCCCTCGCTGGCTCACCCTGATCCGCCGGCAGGTGCTGCTCCTTCCTGCCCTGTCGCACCATCTTCCAATCCAGACAGGAGCCCAGACTTCCCTTCTCCACCTCCTTCAGCAGCTGGCCACTCAAAGGTAGCACTGCTGGAATCCCTGCCCCACCTCCTCATCTGAGCGGCCAGCTCCTGGTGTAGGTGGAGAAGGGAAGTCCGGACTTCTGCTGGGACTTGAAGATTGCAGAACAAGGAAGGAAAAGAGCAGCGTGCACCGACAGGTCAAGTCGGTGATCCAGTGAGGGGGCAAGTAGGGAGGGAATGCAAAGCAGCTGTACTGCTCCACAGACAGCTTGTGATGAAGGGGCACAAAGTACTTCATACCCATCTCTAATCCCAACCAAATTTAGGCAAGGAATTTCCTTGTTTGCCTCTTGTGGCGATCCCCCTTTGTGTCCTTTATACCTCTGGGCTCCACAAAGGTAAATACGCCCTTTTCACTGCCACCAGGTATTATACTAATACCAAATCAAATCCCACACACTCAGGAGCTGTCACCCCAAAGGGTCATACAATTTCAGGAGACAAGGGTTTTAAATAAACATTCATTTATTATTGAACAGGATCATAAGTATAATCAAATGTAACTGTGTTATATATTCATGTGTGTTAAATCAGGTGTTAACATATATCAGATCATGTCAATATTTCTTTTGATAAACTGATGAGATCATTCCTGCTTGTCCAATATATTTTATTCTTTCAATTTCTTTTCTTAACCCTTTTTGTTACTCCTATGCCCTAGCACTGTTTCAATAACTTCTGGTCCCTAACTCTCTCTGAACCTATCTCTCTCTGATTCCAACTCCTAACTGTCTTTCCCAGTTGTTCCAACTGTCATTCTGACTCCACCCCTCCTGCTCCATCCCCTGATTGACATGCAGGAATGACGTCATACCTTGGGCAAGTAGGGAGGGAATGCAAAGCAGCTGTGCTACTCCACAGACAGCTTGTGATGAAGGGGCACAAAGTACTTCATACCCATCTCTAATCCCAACCAAATTTAGGCAAGGAATTGCCTTGTTTGCCTCTGTAGCTGGGTTGGCCTTGAATATATGCCTATAACTTTGTGTGTTATGTGGCATCAAGTTCCTTCCAACTTACAGTGACCCGATGAATGAATGATTTCCAAAGGCCCTGTCATTAACAGTCCTGCTCAGGTCTTGCCTACTAAGGGCCATGCTTTCCGCTACCACTTCAATCCATTTCATGTTATATCTTCTCCTATGCCTACTTCAAATGTTCAACTTCAAATGCTCAAATGGCAGTATCTTTTGCAGTGAGTCTTCTTGTGATAAGTGAGAGTATTCCTCTCATTGAACACGCACACAAGTGCCCCCTCACAGCTCTAAGAATTTAATTTCCCTTACCGTTTAAAATCATTATTTATCAAGAACTGCAAAACCTAAGCATGGGAGAAGGTAAAATTGATAGGTGTGTGTCTGGCAAAGAGAGGGCTTCTGTCATACACATCTCCCACTGCTATCTCACTCTCCCCCACCCCTATTACTCAAGCGTACATCAACGCTGTGTATATGAGCTGATGAGGGCAGTAGTATCCCTATTATTAGAAGGCTGAAAGGCTAACAAAGTCCCCTGGTTAGCTAACATCCAGATATCTTACCAAATAAATATCCTTATCTAATTCCTAAGGACCGTAAGTCCCAGATAGTGTGAGGAGCGGGTAGTTCAACCAGCAGCTTGAGAAAACCAGGGGAATCTAGATCAAAGGGGAGGGCTGTCATCTGTGATGGATGTATAATGCTGACCCTGGACATGAAACAAATCAATCAGCTGGAAGGCTTGCAAGACCACAACGTGCAAAGAATTTACTGTGACAGAATGTTGGCTCTAGTGCAGTTGTGGCATCTAGGTGTGGTCATGAATATTCATATGCTATTTGCATAGACCATTGGGAGTGCTGGAGGGGCAGAGTCATAAGATATAAGAGACTCGGCAGAAGGAGGAGGAGTTTAGATAGAGTTTTGAGATTGAGAGGGAGTTTAGGAGTTTGGGTGGGAAAGTGGTGGTTAAGAAGGAAAAAGGAGAATGTTTGTTTAAGAGTTAACAACATTGCTTGTTCTGTCAACACCTCTATCAATAAACAATTTCTGTTTGGTTCTTTTAAAATGCCATATTGCCTGGACCTCGGTTATTAATAATACGTATTGTTGATGTAATCAACTGGTGGTAGCTGAGGGGCACGTAGCGTGAGCTCTTTGTTTGGTGAACTAGGCAGGGGCCAAGTGGAATCACGACAGCAGGAATGCCAAAACTTTGGCACAGCAGATGTATTGGAGTACCTCTCCCATAGACCGTTAGCATGGACAAAACAGACTATGGATTCTGGAAGCTGTGGTCCAAAACATCTGGAGTGCCAAAGGCTCACCACGCCTTCCCTAGTATAGTTCCTACTGTAGCTCTGGCTCCCCTACTCACGTTCCACCCTGTGAATAAAGAATGATGCTCCTTACATGGATAACCCTTATATCATTTTTCAGTAGCGCCAGTTACAAGAATGTGTCTAAGCAACATTTTCTTTAGAGCAACCACTGTGGGAGATAAAGAAACGTTAGAAACAGAATTACTCTCATACTTATAACGTGTAAGAAGAAGTTTTGGGAGACTTACTTTTGGTGGTCTCCAAGCGCTCTTTGTCCAATAGATTTTAGCAAGGATTCCGGATGGACGGCCACCTTTGGTGATGTTTTGGGACTGCTGTCAGAATCTCCACTTTCCTCATCTCCCATGGCTTTAATGTAACTCCCACTCCTCATCCTTCTGCAGGGAATCTCCTCATCTTTACCACCAGCAGGGTATCCTCCCCATTCATCTTGAGGCACCTAGGACCGTATGTGACAACAAGCACAAAACCAATAAATCTGACAGTGCCATGGAACCCTCTTAGGAATAAACAACTAATACGAATCGCATACACAGTTACTGAAAAGTTATCATTTAGTCAGGCCATTAAGGTCATTGACTGTATTCAGTTGGGAAGAACATAGATGACTATTTGCCAAGTTGTAACTAAACTACTCAACATAATACAAAGTGAATAAATAAATGTTTTTTTTTAATTAAAGATGTGGCCATATCGGTTTTTTTAGTGTCTGTTTTTAACTGAACTGTTTTAATTGATGTTGGAAGCCACCCGGAGACTTTTGCAGAGTGTGGGTGGCATATAAGCCAAATAAATAAATAAATAAATAAATAAATAAATAAATAAATAAATAAATAAATAAATAAATAAATTTAACCAATATTGTACAGGTGAATGTAACAAACAGTATAGCAACAAAATTAAAAACGTGGTCACTATATTCTCAGACTTATATTAAGAATCTCATAACTTGTTTTTAATACTTGTGCATTTAAACTAGTTTAAACAAATCTAGTGTTGAGAGTTTAGATGAGTGAGTCCACAGCAAAACTGGGATTAATACCATGGTTCGCATTAGGAACAGCCACATGAGTCAACTGCCCCATTTTATCTCATCCGACCTGCACATATATTGCTCTAAAACACAGGTAACTTTATTTGACCTTCAGCCAAATTATCTTTGTGCAAACCATTTCATTCCTGGATGCTGCATTCCTTTGTAATTCAGTTGTGTCTTTTCCCAGAAGCCACAGCCTATATTTGAAGCTACCATCTCGCTTTCTCTCATGGAATCCATGGAAAAGCACAACCTCAATTCCCACACCAAACTGTGTTTTTAGCCAGCATTTCACCAAACCACTTTTGTCGAAATGTGCAAATAAATTTCAGGCCAAGGGGAAGAGAAGAATGTTGGATATTTGTGTATGAGGTATTTTTAAAGCCTGGGTGCTCATCTCCGCACATTCCCACCTATTGTCAGGGCTCACAGACCCAGAGTGAAGATGTTTGTATGGGTGCCTGCTTCCCTCCCAATCCCTTAGGACCTGCCTCTGTGATGACATCACAAGACCTCACCCCATGACATCATGAGCGGGTTTCCCTCTGACACCACAAGGAAAAAAAAACCTGGTCTCCGAATTTGGCCCTGAAGTCTGAGGCAATGCGATGCTGTTCTTCCAATATGACCCACAGGGTCCCTTCCCGCTCTGCAGTTCTAAGATGATGATGACAATGACGAAAGGGTGAAGAGTAGATTTAAAAACTCTTATTTTAATTAATTGTGTACAATTTTTGAAAATAAATGCACCGTCTGCTGCTCCATTTAAACCACGGCAGGTGTCTGGTCAAGAAGTCTTACGTGCAGGATGTCAAGGGAGGTCATTTCCAAACTCTTTTCCTTATTTAACTCCCCCCCCCAATAATTTTTTTCTTCCTTTTCTTTCTTTTCCAAAAAAAAGGGGGGTGACGTGAACAGCCCTGCCTAGGCAGCAGGTGAGCAAAGATTCCTGGGCTGAAGGGGACAGAGGTCTGGGAGGCAGAGAGAATGCAGGGAAGTCAAGACTCATGTCTCCAAAAAAGTCACCCCAATCCACTTGCCACCTCCTCCTCCCTTATACGGTGGGAAGGAATTGGGTGAGAGCCCAGCTCAGCCCTCTCCCCCAGCTCTTTCCTCTTTTTCCTCTCTGAATTGTATCAAAGGTGAAGGAAGATCCACAAAACAAGCAGGAGGAACAATGGACCAGAGGAGCTTTACTCGCTTTGTGTGTGATCAATAGCAATAGGCTCGGCTACTAAGCAGGACAGAGAGGCGATGAGGAGAAGGGAATGTGTGTGCAGATTCGGCTCTGAGACCAAAAACATAAAGTTGCCATCTACTTGCACATTTTTTGGCCATGTGCATTGCACTTTGCCCTGTGGGTGTTAACACCATACAGTATTTGATTCTCTGTTACCACAGCTCTGCTTTCTGAATTTGTTTCTACAGCTTCTTGGGGCTTTTCTCTCTCTTTTTTGGGATGTGCATGTGAGGGGACTACCTGTGCCAGTACATAATGAATGGGGAGGGAAAAAATGAAACAAAAGAACCCAAAAGAAGCCATCCTTTTGGGTTTAACGCAAGGGCGAGTGCATGGAAGACCCTGAAACAAAAGAAAAAGAAAAGTTTTTTTCTGGGAGTACAGTGGACCCTCGATTTACAGACGGCTCGACTTACAGACTTTTCAAGTTACAGACTTCTCTGGCTGCAAAATTTAGGTTTGACTTGCAGTCGGAGAATCGACCTACGGACCAGGAAAAAAACCAAAATGGAATAAAAACGGAACAAAAACAGCCGGTTATGGATTAATCGGTTTTCAATGCATTTTAGGTCAATGGAGACTCGACCTACAGACTTTTCGACCTGCAGCCACCGTTCCAATACGGATTAATTCCGTAAGCAGAGGGTCCACTGTAGCTTGTCTTGGTGTGGAGCAAGATACCTGCATGTCCACCTCTTCCTGTATGAGAAGGCCCTGTTATGTATCCCACCTCCCAAAGAACAAAACAGGATTTTTTTTAAAAAAAATCCTCTTTTTCTGTAATGGCACCTGAACTGTGTTACTCCTTCCTTCCCAGGGGAAGTCAGGTTGCCTCCATCCTTGTTGAGCCTTGACTCAACCATGAAAACTCTTATTATTTTGTCTAGGCATCGGTTTGTCAAGTTCAACCGAATTTGAACACACATGAAGAAAAGGAAATGTATCTTTTTCTTCTGCTGGAATCTGGACTTCCATATTCAGGCCAGCACATTAATACACATCTTTTAATTTGATATATGCCTGGCCAAAGCCTGCCTTCAATACATGACAGAAACTGAAAACAGAATAGTGAAGGCATGCCATAAAGACTCCATAGAAAATTATTACACTCACTGCATAGACATTTTTCATTTATGCACAGAGGCCTTTCCACTACTATTAAAATGGTGCCTCTCCCTTGAATACATTTTGATGGTCACATATGAACCAGGTCAGTTCTTCCCCCAGCCCATGCACAGCTTAATCAGAATCATTTATGCATCTGCCATCTGGCATGTAACTAAAAAATAAAGCATGTTTGATATGCCGCTTCTCCCTTAACTACAGTATCCTTCACAGCGCTAATAAACTACATAACGAAGCATCTCTCTCTCTCTGCTATTCATTCAGAACAGCAGTAAAAATCTGTATACATGTGCTGAAGACCATCAAAGTGGCTTTATGACTTGTGCAAATAGTTACTGGTGCTTGAAATTCCCATCTGCAGAGTTTGCATCTGCTAATTGGGAATAATTACCCTAATTACTTACTTGCAACAAGTGTGGATATCTTTAGTTTCTTAAAAAATGTGTGCCCCCCCCCGTACTGAATCTTAAATTCTTGCCTCTGCACTTTATGATACACATAGGATGCACATGTCCAAACCTCAGAAACTGAACCAGGAAAGAAGAAATGCCAGCATCAGGGCAGAAACAAGTGTGGTTTGGGAACACTTGCCAGCAAAAGGTTGATCACCAGTTACTCTGAAAGGAAAGGGCTCTGATTTATGCAGGCAGATACGCATTGTGCCAGATGCAATAGGCACATATTTTGAAGTCAGCAGTTTTAGCATGAAAATAAAATATCTGCAGAGGCAAACCACACTTGGGCGAATTCAAGAAAACCACTATCAAGGCTAAACTAGATCTACAGATGGCACTAATTAGAAGCAGGGATTTTTTAAGTGCTGAAAGTCATATATTTGTCATGTCGTTGTTATGTGCTTCCATATAAACGTACGGTGATCTTATGAATTCCTGGAGAGTCTGTGTAGTGTAGCATTGGCCTAGGAATCAGGAGACCCAGCTTCAAATGCATGTTTGGTAATGGGAACTCACTGAGGAAGGGTAACTACCTGAACATCATACATACCTCAACAACTGCATGACAGTCCTCATTAAATCAGAAGTCTCTCGAGAGTAGATTGCAACAAATTAATTAATGAGCTGCAGAAGTTCGTATCACTAGCAGCCTTGCTCAGATCTTATAAAGTAAAGGCCCCGACTTTCTTTATTGAATCAGCACCTCTTGTGTTCTTTCTCTTTTAGGACTGCCTTCTCCATTTGCTAGCATTAGTGTCTTTTTCCATGGGTCTGGACTTCTCATGATACGTGTAAAGTATGATGACCTTGTTTTAGTCATTCCAACTTCTGGCGAGCTCATGCTAGATTCGATCTAGAACACACTTACACTTCTTTCTGATGCCCCATGGTATTTATAAAGCATTCCTCCAAAACCACATTCCAAACAAATCAATCTTGTTCATGTCAGCTTTCATAACCATATATAGTAATGAAAATTACCATTATATGGGTGATCTTGGCCTTGATCTCTACTAATATACCCCTTACATTGAAGGTCCTTCTCTAGTTCTGTCACAGCTGCCCTCCCAAGTCTGATTCCTTAGCTGGAGTTTCCATTCTGAGTGATGATTGAACCAAATGCAGAAAAGGTTCAATTGGCTGGTTGTCAGCATCTAGTTATATCATTCTTCTGTGGTCACGTTTTTGACTTCTTAATGTTCAACTGTAATCCTGCTGTTGCACTTTCTTCTTTATCCTTCACGTCAAATCCCTGGTCTTTTCTGCTAGCAATATACTATTAGTAATATAGTTCCCAGTAAGCAGCAGGCCAACTTTTTTTAAAAAAGGCACACAGGCCAGAGTTCAGCTAGTCCAAGGCTAGTGGTGGCGAGCCTTTTGGGGCTTGTGTGCCCAAACAGGGGGAAAAAACCAGGGGGCAGTGTGTCATGGTGGAGGAACCGGAAATGGTGGCGAAAGGGGAAATCCCAGGCACAGAGGTGCCTTGAGAGCCCACTCCAGATCCGGCACCAGCACCAGCTGCTCTGGATCCTGACCCGTCACCTGTTCGGGCACCAGCACTGTGGTTAGAGCCGCCTGCTCAGGTTTGGCTGTGGGGGGGGAGTGGGGGAGTAGCGACCTGGCAGCTTATGGCTTGCAAAGTGGCAGAAAAGGCTATGTGTGCCTGCTGTGGTACGCGTGCTGTAGGTTCGCCATCACTGTCCTAGGCCATGAAGCCTTCCTGCCCAACTTTTCTCCAGGAGAGCACAATTAGATGTAGATCTGGTAGATGGAAGCCCCAGAATGGAGAATTCTGGGATTTGGAGTAAAACAACAACAACCAACCAACCAACAATGAATGGCAGATGTCTATAAAATACACTTTTGTGTGTCAGCTCTCCCAATTGGAAACCATTCTGTTTCACCATATTCTGCCCTAACTGTAGGCCGCTGCACAGTACTAACTAGAGTTAGCTTGTCACTGCTTTTGCCTCAGAAAAATAGTCAACTATTGTTGCCAGCTTCTAATTACAACCTGACCATCTCGTGTAGCTTGATTCCTAGTCTCTGTGTTTTGCAACAGAGGTGTAACAAAACAAAACACACACAAGCCTGTTCAGGCACTGATGTTAATGCATCAATGCTACACGTGCATAGGGTGACAAGATCATGCACATTGGCCCTGCTCACTATGTTCCCCTGTGCATTGGGCCTCGTCTCTCAAGCTGATGAGTAGGAAGGTTTGACAGGACAATCTACATGTGTTTGCTTGAACATGAGTAGAAAGTTTGATGCAACCAAAGATCCTACTTTAACAGGCTCTCTGATCATATACAGCTTGCATTAATTTCTGCTTAAATGCCAGATGAAAGTTTCTTCAGATACTGTCAGTGTAACGAGGTTGATGAGAGAAAGGCAATGCACAGGACAATGGAGGGGCAGGACCAATCTATGTGGGCACCAAATCCTACATACTTGCAGGCTTCATGAGTTCAGGCAAAAGTCTGTAATAACTACTATTATTGAAAGGCTTACTGAGATACTTGCCTGAATCCTACTGGTTTTGGAGCTACTTGTACCTAACTGGAGTGCTAGGGTGCATTTTGAATGCTGCTGGCATAAGACCAGGCATGCAACAGAGATGTGTTTCAATACCCTGTCAGTGAACCATGACAAATTGCACAAACCTCATGCAAACACCAATGAGATTCTGGCCTTATATGTAAAAACAAAATGTGAAGACTACTATCCTCTTGCCATGTAGTCTGCCCAAGGCCATACAGTCTGGCTCTTTTCCCCAGAGACAGACTAAGGAATTCAGCTCCCAACAGAGGCTCCCACTCTATGAGTAATCCAGCACAATGAATGAACGAATCATCCATCCATCCATCCATCCATCCATCCATCCATCCATCCATCCATCCATCCATCCATCCATCCATCCATCCATCCATCCATCCATCCATCCATCCATCCATCCATCCATCCATCCATCCAACCAACCAACCAACCAACCAACCAACCAACCAACCAACCAACCAACCAACCAACCAACCAACCAACCAACCAACCAACCAACCAACCAACCAACCAACCAACCAACCAACCAACCAACCAACCAACCAACCAATTATACGCAAGGGAGTTTCAATTCAATATAAAGAAGAACCTTCTGATGGTAGGAGCAGTTCATCAGTGGAATGGACCAGCTCAGAAGGTTGGGGGCTTTCTTTCACTGGAGATTTTTCAAGAGAGGTTGGGTGAGGATGCTTTAGCTGTGTATGTCCTGCTTGGGTAGGGGACCTGGCAACAGAACTCTTGGCAACCTCCCAATTCTATAATTTTGTGCTTCCATTTTATTATTATTAATCATTTTTTATTAAAAACAATGCCACTGCTTAGGGAGAAATACCTAGGCCAGGAAAACAAGAGTCTGTTTTTAGCATATGTGCATATATTTCATTCACTTCAGCTTGAATGTGTTTGCTTTTTTTTGCACTCTATATTCAGAAAAGATTACTTCAAAAATAAAATAAGTGTTTTTGCTATTATATTTCTCAAATATTAGAGGGAGTAACTGGAGTGGGAGGCAGAGCTTGCTATTTTTGTTCCCATTCAGTCTGTACGTACCTTTCTTTGAATGTTTTTATTTGCTTCCTCCTGAAATATTTGTAGTTACTGAAAGGCTGGAAACAATATCGGTATTGACTTTAGTTTATTCCCACATAACCACTAGCTGAGGCAATTCAAGCTGTATCCTCCACAATTGTTTGTTTCTAGAACTTGACTATTTCTTATTCCTCATGATCCCCTGCTACAATTTGCCGTGTCTGGCTAGCATTACATGTGTAACTCTTGGCTTGCTTTGCCTCCTTTTCCCCGAGGGATGGCTAATCAGACCTAGTATATTCAGTGGATGGGAAGGATTGGAAGACGAAATCTAAAGAGTGGGGCCAGATGAGATTGCCCTGAGCATGTGCAACTGATTAAGTGATGCGCCCTGCTATCAGTGCGTCCTTTGGCAAGCCCTGCAGTCCTTGAGCACTAGCAGAAAGAGAGAATGGTAAATTCTGAGTCCTCTGTATCCAGAAAATCCTGGAAATGATTCCTACAAGAGAGAATCAATGTATTCTCGAAGGCTTTCATGGTCGGGATTGGATGGTTGTCGTGGGTTTTTCAGGCTTTTTGGCCTTCAGAACATGGCCAAAGAGCCTGAAAAACCCACAACAACCAAGAGAGAATCAACTTGATGGCACATAGTTATTCTTATTCATGCACGGCTATAATGGTGAATCAGGCACCTTTAGCCCTCTTTTCTGTTAATTAGTTTGGCATGTCTAAACCTCGACAAATCGTAGCTTCATTTCTGGTTTTGGGAACATATAGCCCCCCCCCCTTGTAGGCTGCATGTAGTCTTGGTTAGGAGTGGGTGTTCCTGTTCAGCCTGCTGAGTGCCCTAGCTTCCACTCCAACAGCAGCAATTCTCCCAGCAGCAATTCACTGCCAAAAATGGGGCCTCCACTTGCTGCCAGGACTGCTGCTGCAGAAGATGCCTCCACCGATCCCTCCTGTAAGCTCCTCCACCCTACTATTGTTCTGACATTGCTCATTAGCTGTGAAAGCTGCTGTAGAGAGGGCTGCTAAAGTAGCAATTCCTTTCATCCCAAGCTGGTCCCTTAGTGAGCTTTGACATCTAAATGTGGATGCTCTAGCAGCCATTCTCAGTGGAGTCTATAGTAAAGCAACTGCTCAACAGCCAGGTTGAGATTACTACTACCTTTCGGAGAGGGATGCAGTTCAAGAAAACAACAATGGGAGTGGATTGTCTGTCATTCAAGGAGAAGGAGGACGACAACACTGCTTGAAGCAAAAAGAGGAGAAGGGCCATTTTAAAAAAAATCTACCGCTTTCTAATATGAGTATATGCTGGAAGTTCAAGTGGAATTTGAAGGAAAGTGCCTGTTTGACAGGGTGGGATTATGCTGTTTAATCCATATCCCCCTTTTGGCCCTGACCTTGTCCCCATTGGCATCTGGACCCCAATACGTCATTCAACCATACTAAATACAGCCCACTCTTACCCAGAAAAAAAGGTTGCCTGTCCTGGTTTCAGAGGAAAGGACAACCTGAAACCGTGTTTATGTGCACTGCCTTCTTTCTCTACACCACAGTTAAAGCTAACCACAGTTTTAGGATTGCAAATCATCAACAGATTAATTGACAATGGAAACGGAAATATTTTATTTTTATAATTCAATTTTTTAATCAAAAGAATACATGGGTTCAGAAGTAATACGAGAATGCATTACCTGGTATCGCCTCCTGCTCTTTAAACAGCCTTTTATTATTCTATACTAATACAGTAGTCTAGAATAATGTAATTAGAAATTTTGATATCAATCAATCAAAAACCTTTATTGGCATATACAAAAAAACCCTAGTCAAAACTACATTCAGTATAACTTGTTTGCAACTTTCTGGAACAATATCAAAGTTTTCCCCCCAGATTCAATGTTACTATTTATGCTGCAAGACACACTCTCCACCCTATCCTATGTACCTTATAATAATTTAAAAAATTATTGTCATAATTAGCCCAGTCCCCATCAGAAGATCCTTAAGCCTGGCTGAAGGAGGGAGTGCTGGTTCAAACTGTGCTATTTTGGCATGTTCACTATGTGTGCTAAGAAGCATGCCACCTTCTCCACCCTGTGGTTTAACAGAAAACGCATTCTGTCTATATCTGACTACCCTCTTACCTTAAGCAATATTGAGCCCAGATATTGAGCGCAGGGCTGAGAATAGCGAGCAGTTCCTCTCATTGTAAGGAATACCTTGAAACCTGCCAGATAATACTGCTGAAGGCATTACATTAAATCTGGCCAGGGAATAGGCTCTGTGTTTTTGAGACAATTGTAATAGATGACAGTATAGGGCCCTCTGGCCCTGCCTAACAGGAATCATGTGGCTTAGGGGGGAACAGATCTTATTTGCTGCACTTAGGAGATCCTGGAATTCGATATCTAATATCCTGTGTTTAATCAGCTGAAATGCTTCCTTTTGAGGCAGGAAGCCAAGTGATTTCACTGACAGGCCTATTAGTGAGATTTTCTTTTCAATATAGGCAAGCTCTCTAGCGATGGTTGGTTCTCAGAAAATGTGGTGTAACAAACGGCCTTCTTTGAAGTTATAATGGATCTTCAACCAATATTTGATTGATCTCAGCCATGCCTGAGTTGCTACCATATTTTGGCCCGTCTCTAAACATAGGGCCGCGTATGGCACACAAGTTGGTACTTCCAGGATTTTCTGCAGGAACATAGATTGGATTTGCTCTAGGGAATGATCCCAGGCCTTTGTCCATAAATGTATGCCATACAGCAACTGTGGAATAATCTTTGCATTAAACACTTTTAATGCAGATAGTTCATATCTATTTCCTGTATTATAAAAGAACCTATGGATTGACTGGGTAGTACCCTTGGCCCATTGTACTGCTGCTTTACGGTGTAGGACCCAAGTGTGTTTGAAATGAAACGTCATGTCCAGATACCTGAAGTGTTTAATCTCCTCAATCTTTCTTCCTTCAAAAAAATCCACTTGTGCAATTTCCATGATTTAGCAAATACCACGATTTTAGACTTCTCGTAATTGAGTAGTAAGTTATTATTTGCTAAAAACTCAAGGCATTTGTACATCAGATGTTTTAAACCAAGTTTGGTACGAGATAAGATAACTGCATTGTCTGCATACAAAAGTAAAGGGACCTGTGTAGAGCTGATTTGAGGAGGGTGGCCCTCAGTTTCCAATAGGAAAGGGGCTAAGTCATGCAAAAACAAGTTGAACAGGGAAGGGGCTAATAAACAGCCCTGTTTGGCCCCTCTGTTGGTCAATTAAGATCCCTGACTTTGAGCATTTGATTTGGCAGGAGGTTGTAGAATACAATCTCTTAATAAGAAGTATCAACCTTCTATCAATTGAGAAGTTGGCTAGTTTGTTCCACAATTTTGCTGAATCAAAAGCTCCCCTTAGATCTAAACAGGCTACATATAGTTTAGATTTGGCCTGCTTTACATATTTATCAGATGTGCTAAAGTGAAGCAGTGCTCAATGGTGGATTTCCCTTTCAGAATACAGCTTACTCAGACATACAGCTCATATATATAAGAGCTGTATATCTGAATAAGCTGTGTATATATATATACCTCCATCTCTTTCAGCCTGAAATATATGTTCTAAAGGCTATGAATGTCAGGAATTGTTCCCAAATATTTCACTGAAGCAGAGCAGTGGTCTGATCATCAATGCTGTTTCCATTATTTCAGAATCTTGTTATCTGTTCTTCCACTGTTCATTGAATGACTTCGGATATTCCTTGGATTCTATTATTTATTCAAGCCTCACACACTTTCTGTGTAATTTAGCCAAATGGTACTGGCAAATATTGACTCAAAGATTCAAGCAGAGGTATGATAATATATGTGGTATTAAGACAGCAATAGATGCTAGTCCTTGAGGGATCAATCCTCTAAGGCTAACAATCCGAACTCATGCACAGCCGTTACCCATGGCTAAGATCTTGTTCAATTTATTATTATTTTTTCTTAAACAACCTATGAATTAGGTGCTTTGAATGGAAGGAGTAAAGTTACTTAATATTCACTGTTTCCTCCATCTAAACAAACCTCCTTAACGCTTTAGCAGAGAACAAAATGGAGGCATTCACTTGATACGTGTAGGCCTTTGTCCAAACTCATAGGTGGGGCACATCTGGAGCACAGTCTGTTCCGTGAACACAAGTGCACAACTGCAGTGTGAATCCCAATGTAGTGTAGTGCTTAGCCTTCATCTGGGTCTTGGCAAATCCAAGTTCAAATCCCCATTGAAGCTCACTAGCAAACTTGGTGCAGTCAGTTTTCGCCTGGCCTGCCTCCCAGAGTGGCAGTGAGGATGAAGAGCCGGGAAGTACAATTATGAACATAATGCTGTGAGCTCACTGGAGGACGAGCAAAACAACAAGAACAACTGAGACAAGGAGATAACGTGGTAAGCTCTCCTGCCCAGTGCTGCCTCTTCAGTCTTTGATGCATTCACACAGAAACAGAAATCATTTAAAAACAGCAGAATCATGACTCTCCCACATGATGTCTGGTTTGCCTATCAAGACTACTGGCGATTTGCTTCCATCTGAGCCAGCAGAGAATCTTTCTTTGTCAATTAAAAAAAAAATAAAGCAGGGGGAAAAATTATCCAAAGCCAATGAGCACAACGGAGCACAGATTATCTGTGCCTGTACCTTCTGCACATCGTCCTCTTAGGCCTGTGTGTAAAAGAGCCACAAAGCCACTTTTCTAAGTAGAGTCAGGGAAAGGGAAGGACGGAAGGCCGGAAGGAAGGAAGGAAGGAAGGAAGGAAGGAAGGAAGGAAGGAAGGAAGGAAGGAAGGAAGGAAGGAAGGAAGGAAGGAAGGAAGGAAGGAAGGAAGGAAGGAAGGAAGGAAGGAAGGAGAAGGAGAAGGAGAAGGAGAAGGAGAAGGAGAAGGAGAAGGAGAAGGAGAAGGAGAAGAAGAAGAAGAAGAAGAAGAAGAAGAAGAAGAAGAAGAAGAAGAAGAAGAAGAAGAAGAAGAAGAAGAAGAAGAAGGGGGGGAAAGGGAGCATTGTAAGGCCACAGCAGCCAACAGCCATTTGAAACAAAACTGGGATGGGCAAGTAAAGATGAAAGTTAACTCCTCCCATCTCACCATTTCTCTACTCTACCATTTCCCCTTTCCTGAACCTCTTTTTTTATTTAAGAAATAGTACAAGGGCTCCATCATATGTACAATGTGCAGCTAGGTGAAGCCAATGAGTCATGTTTGCACTCTGCAATGGTTCTTGAATGCCGTTTTAAGCACGATAGAAATAAGATTCATGGTGATAAAGAAAGATCTGTTGCAGAATAGGAGAACCAATGCTTTGCCCAAGGAGCAACTAGACAAGTATGTGTCCCACTCTTCGGGCTGGGTTTCTCACTGTTCCTTCCAATAGCTATTCCATCAACGATATGATGTTAGTGCTCATTATGAGATGATCTGACCTTTTGGCGTGAGCATGCACTCTAGTTTGTTCAACTGTCAGGGCTTGTGTTTTGTTTTGTTGCAGTGTTTCCACTCACATTATTGTGTCCAGCTTCTGCTATGCATAATCACATATGTCAGTCTTTTAGGGCCATTGTCTGGGATGTTCAGATGATATCCCTGATGAGGCACAGAGTCGGGCTCGCCTGGGAGTGAACCCTACTTCTTTTGCCTTCCTTCAATGCCAGCTAGTGATGACTAAAACTGTAATGTAATTTGCAAACTGTATTTTTAAAGCACTAATTTAAATGCTTACCATGTCAGTTCTTGTCAGTTCAGTGCTATTTTACTTACTAAATGTTTTTAAAAAAGGGATTTGAATGCCAGCCAAGGGGAGGCTAAGTGGGTGGTGATAATAGCAGAGAAAGATGAAGGGACCCTTGAAGTGCACTTTCTCAAGAAAATTAAATACCTCGATGTGAACCGTGGCAGTGATTTAAATACCAGGGTATGGTGTGAAGAAGTCTGCATCAATCCAGGGCAAACATCTATGTGGTCCCACCCCCTAAACCCCAGGTTGGCCTTTTCCTTATTGGCTTTCAGGCAGCAGGCAAGCTTTTAACAATTGAATACCTCATCCCCTCTCAGAGCATCTTTCTCCTGGCACACCAAGGGAGGCCAGAAAGACTTCCGCCAGAAAGCAGGGCCTCTCAGTTGTGGCACCAACTCTTTGGAATGGGCTTCTGGTCAAGCTGTGCCTGGCCCCTCCCTCCCAACTTTTAAAAGGTTGCTGAAGATGATGCTGTATACTGAAGCTTTTCAGGACCTCTCATCATAAATGCTGCTAAATTGTGTTGCCTGTCCATCTATTGTTTATGCTGCTTGATTTGTTAGTCTTAAGTTGTTTATTTACCTGATTTAATTTATTACATCTCTTTATTATTATTTTATTTTATTTTATTTGACTGTTAACCACCCAGAAGATTGCTTCACACTAATCAGGTGGTATAAATGTTAAAGAAAGAAAGAAAGAAAGAAAGAAAGAAAGAAAGAAAGAAAGAAAGAAAGAAAGAAAGAAAGAAAGAAAGAAAGAAAGAAAGAAAGAAAGAAAGAAAGAAAGAGAAAACACAACAGATTTTTGTATTCGTGAAGGATCTAATGGTTGTTGTGGGTTTTTCGGGCTCTTTGGCCATGTTCTGAAGGTTGTTCTTCCTAACGTTTTGCCAGTTTTTAAATAAAAACAGATTTTATTGCAGGATGCCATACATTTTGTTTGTTTCTTCCCTGTTTTTCTAATTGTTTTTAAATTTTTTTGCAGTTTGAAAATATTATGCATTCAATTGTTTCAAAATGTTTATTTTATTTTTAGAAATCTATACTTGCTTTTAAATATTTGTTATCCCCACATATTGCTGTACTGGCCAAAATCTGGTTAGTTATGATCTCCAATGTGACTCAGTGGAAATCTCAGTGATGAATTGTTTCAAGTTAGAAAGTCAACATAGGTGTTTGTTGTTGTTCCCCACGTTGCATGACTAAGTGCACAACGACAGATGCCAACACTAACTTAATTTGCAACAAATTAGCAATGAGGTTTACACCAGTTATGTTATACCAGTGAGCATCACTAATAAGATTTTGACCAATTAAAGAAATAAGAGGAACCCAGTAGAAAGTTCTATGGACTTCTCCAAAAAGGTATTAGCTCATTCTTTCTAGTCTCTGCTGAGGCTGAGTAATAATCTGTGCATGGTCCAAAAAAGAGCAACAGAGAATGAACTAGTAAGAGAAAGAACTAGTAAGAAAAATATTCCAGTGCAGTCATTAAAGCTACCTCTCTACAGTCCAGCAGCCAGCATTGCTGTCTCTCAGACAAACTAGTGGGAAACCAGTAGCACAACAAAGGAATACATGCCTGTTTCATTGCATAAGACAAGTTTATAGCTGCTGAAAGTTAAGAGTTCTGTGAAGACTGGCAATTGAAGAAGACTGTAAAGAACAGGATATTTATCTGGATGTCCACTGTGCATCGACTGCTATGATCATATATACTTTGCCTTAGGATGACTATTATTTTGTGAAGACCACTTATGTTGTTTCATACATGTAGATGCTTGATTGTGCATTTGTGTTGCCATTTTTATGGGCAAATATTTTACACCATAGATATGCAAATAAATTATATACAGTCACTACTGCTTCTTCGCCTTTTGTTTGTATTCTATATGCATCTTAACACCTTGTTTGGTCACATATATGTGGGGCACATCATATTCATTTACCTAGCACAAGCCTGTGAGTTTACTGAGAAAATGATTTTTAGACCATATTTATTCCTATTAGCTACAAACAGGACAATAGTGTGGGACTGTAAATGTGGATTGTATCACTCATGTTTTGTTTGTGGTTAACTGATCTTACTTTCTCTCTTACATTTCATTACTAGGTACAGATGAAATTGGACAAACCTGGGGAATTTTTTTAAAGGGAAAATTTGTAAAGCACCTGCACACAGAAACCACCTCCAGCAGATTTTTATAAAAAGCATGTTCATTTTTGGATTACTATTGCTATGAACTCCATTTAGCACTTACCTGAAGGTAATGGCATGGCCTCAGGGAAGGTTTGATTTCCTGATGAACAAGAGGCTTATCTAGGTTTAGAGATGACTTGCGGTAAGCTTCTTTAGCCTGGCTGACGGTGAGTGTAGACCAAGAACTCCTTTTCATGTATTTGCCGTCGGGGGCCATGGCGAGCCCTTCACAAGCTGAACATTTCACATCATTGTTACTTTTTGAAGTCTTTAGTGAGAGGTCCCCAAAGTGTCCCTGGAGAGCTTCAGGGTAGCAGTGAGAGATATGGTCTACGTGATGCCTGTTGACAACACTAGGTGTTCGGTAAGTGCTGTCACTGTCCAAATTATCATCAGAACTCCACCAACTGCTCATTCCAGTTTTATGCTTACTCTCAGGTTTCCGTTCTTTGCTTTTACTTCTTTTGCCATGTTTGGAATGATGTCCGTGATGATGATCATCCCCTCTGCCCTCTCCTTTTGTCCCGTTGACGTTACTCTTGGAAGAACCTTCCAGCGAATGAGATTTTGTGAAAAGTTTTTGGACTGAATGGACAAGGTGACGGATTCTCCCTGGGCTTTCGCTGCGCTGTTCAGCGGCCGTTGAGGTCCTCTGGTATTGTAATGTATGAAAGCCATCCCTGTGGAGAGGAAGTTGTTTCTCAAACTGATCCAGCAGATTCGCAGGAATCCGGTTAATCTTTGTGTTAGTGTGAGACATGGTGCAATCGTCCCGAGTATCGTAATGTGAGGTGTAGTGCATTCTGGGGAAAGTGCTACTGGACATATGATCGCCCATAACCATGGGCATCATCATGCATTCTGAATGGATGGAGCTTCGCGGTGAGCAGCGATGGTGGTCCATCGGACAGCTCTCCGTTGGGCTGAGAAGATATGACTGCCTTGATTCCTGGCCATGGTGGATATGATCATGGGTGTGTTCACAATCTTCAGGGGATGCTAAACCACAAGTATGAGCGGAACATAGCTGTGGTTGATTACGACTGCCAGATAATCCTTTCATGTTCCTTGAAACAGGAGAGTAGCTTTCCTCATCGAAGGGCTGCTGGGTAGGAGACCATGAGTACGGCTGGTCTATCAACAAAATGCACAGAGTTGTTCAGTTAGATGACAACAAATACAACACATTTAAAAGCATACTGCTAGAAATGATACTTCATTTACTACTAGTTACAATGCCTACATATTACCATCAGCAGCAGAAGCACCATGCTCCAGTGTACCAGTTCCGCTTGTGGACTTCCCAACAGGCTCTGATTGACCAACCTCTTGTCTAATCTAGTATGGCTTTTCTTATGTTCCCATATTCAATTCTGGCATAATTACAGTTTGAACTCTTATCAGATAAAATCTGCAGTTAACTTTGTTCTTCTTAATGAACTGCAAACATTTCATGCCACATTATGTACTGACAATAATGGTTTTCTTCGATGACATTATCCAAATGTTTGACTGACTGGTTCACCATGAATCGTCCACCCATCCTACAATCACTTTCCTCCTACTGAGAGAAAGAGGAGGAACTCAGCATACTGCAAGCTTCCCATGAGATACAATCCTTAAACAATTCTCCATAGTTGTTACATTTCCTTAATGATGAATATACTTTCACAAAGCTGATTCTAGCCAATTTTAAGCAATTTGCTCATGTAATAAGTGGTCACCAGTAAGCCGGTCCCACGAAACATTGCACAATGTAAAGTCTGAGGGGAAATATCCACAGTTTGGCTGTTAAGAGGACACTAGCATGAACTTTAAAGTGCTTCCACTGAAATCCATGTGATTCAGAAGTGTTTCACTGCAGCTTGACTGTGTTCGAGTTTTTGCTTAATTGGATTAGCATTATTCAAGCCAGTTCATTTGTGGAAATGGAGTGATAAATCAGCCATTTAGATCATGCTGTGATTGTGGATTCTTTTTCCTAAGATATTCTTTTTAAGAAACGGGAATCAGTCCAAGTCTACAAACCTATTTCTGTTATTGCACTGGCAAAGACTCAGCTTCTTATTGATCATATCTATGTAGCCATTCACATTATTGCTTCCATCAAAGGTTATTACCCATATGAAGCTCAATGGAACAGGATGAATTCAAGTATAAAACAAACCAAGCTAGTGAATGTTCCTGCTTTGCCTGCTCTTTCTCTTTCATGCTGGCCTTTTTTTTGTCCCTCCACCCAAATACTAATTTCTCCCATACCAGTTTTGCCTGTGTTAGGAACATTTAATTCCCCCTACGAGCTTATTCCCTTCCTTTCTCTCTTCCTTTCCTCTTATTCAATCCTTTCCCTCTTCTCCCTCCCCTTAACTCTTCTTCTAACTCCCCCCCTCTTATCAAGCACCAGGAGTTTCTCTTGCAAGATTGCCATATATCCATTTTCCAAATCCCGAAAGCCACTGTGAGGAGGACAGAGCCCTGTTGGTGGTCTCTTGATCTCTGACCTGGGAGATGCATAACCCAGTCCAGGACATCAGGGGCAAGCCATGGACAAAGATGGAGCCTTTACCCATAAGTCCCATGAAAGAGGGACCCAAACTGAAGCATATGGTACTTTGACAATCTTGAGGATTTCAGGATAGCCAGGGGAAGAAAAGGCAGAGCTAGTGTACCTGTGGTGTTTTGCTGCCAAAAGAGGGAGAGAAAGAGGAACCCTGGCTAAATATGAGAACCCCAAGGTCCTCCACTTGCCCTTGTAGGGGGGAGGACATGAAAGGCAGGAGGCCAGGAATACCACATTTAATTCTGCATGCTATTTATGCCCTTTCTGATACTTGATTTAGGATTTTATTATTTTAAGTCGATTATGAACATAATTTATTTTGATATATTTTTGCATGTGTGTTCAGCTGTGTCAGAGTAAATTGTGTCTGTGGGGTTTGTCAAGTATTTGACTGAATGTCTGGATCATGGGTTTCCCAGCTGCAGGGTAACCTTGCAGTCCAATCTATTATATATATTTCTAGCTGTCACATTGATCTAGTGCTATCCCAGTTTGAAAAAAAAATAAAAATATAAATAAAGTAAATGTTAAATGTTAAATAGAATGAGGAACTTGGGGGGAAAAATCACGTTAACCCCTTCTGGCCTGCTTGGTCTTTCTATCTTCTTCAAGGGAAGGCAAGTGATTGGGGCAGCTAGCTTACAGCTGAAGAAGGTGTGAGAAGAATGGGGACAGAAGGATAACAATGAAATCCAAAATGCTTTTTTAAAATCTATAACACTGACCTAGCACTATGCCAGTTTGAAAAAGAAATATGTTTAAAAATATTAAAAATCACAGCACAACAGAAGAATGTGGCTTTTGCTCTTACCACCCACATCACCCCAATGCAGGGAGCAAGCTGGTGGTGGTGGCAGCGAGTGGCTATGAGAGGCAGGCGGCGTGAGGATGGACTGGCACAGTTCTTAGATTATTTGCCAGCAACAGCACAGGGTTTAATTTTAATTTTTTGGTACAGACATTTCACTCCAGCAATGCATAACCTCAGGAGGGTGAAACAAAGGAAGCTGGAGCCCCCCCCCCCACAGTATCAATTTTAAAAGCCTGTGTAGTCCCCTCAATTTGTTATGCCACATGACTTACACCTGGATTAAAAGTTGTCCCAAGTGGACGCACCAACCGACCCCAAAGCCACGTGACTACCACATGACTTCAAATTGATTTCAAAAACTGTGATCCAGCCCCCAATATATTTCGATAGTCTAACCGCATCCTTAGACACAACCTTTCTTCACCACACAAGTGATAGCCTGTTGACATATAATTCAATATAATTTGTCAACTGCCATTGACTTTTCAATGACTCTTTAATAACTTTCATTAAGATTTGTACCTGCAGCTGACCTTCCGGAGGCTGTTAACAGCCTTTAACAACTTCTGATTCTCTCTCAATCTTTCTTACATAACTTTTGAAAACCAGCCCCCCAGTGCATCTGCATTACCCATTTACATTAGTTTCTCACTACTTTGCATGCCATTGTTCCATCTTAAGGAATCCTGGGATTTGTAGTTTGATGAGGCACCTATAATTCTCTCTAGAGCACTCTCATCCATTCACTGGAACTACAGTTCTTAAGGTACCCTGAATGTCAGTCTATACTACGGACCTTATAAATGAAATAAATGAAACCCTCAACCCCTCTCTTCTCAGGCTATTTTGGTAACTTCAAAGTAGCTCACTAAACTACAAGTCCCAAACTCCTTAGGAATGAATTGTAATAATCAAAGAGGTACTGTACAAAACTGTTTCAAATGTGTAGTACAGAGATACCGGCTAGAACTGCTGGATAGCTCAGTGGCTCAGATGGGTTGAGAATTTGATTTTCCACTATGACTCATTGACAGGGGCTGGACTCAAAGATCCATAGGATCCCTTCCAGATCCACAATTCTAAAATGATGATGATGATTTAATTAACATTCAGGATACTGAGCAATGTTACAACTGTATTTTCTGTTCCTTTTCTTCCTGGCTTGCTTTCTTTTCCTCCTCCTCCACTACTCTTTCAGTCAATTTTCTTTTGTGCTCTGGCATACGAAACACCAGCTATTCTCATTTCCCTTTCTTTAGAGAGAGGCATACAAAGTACATATACTTGGAGTTTGGAACAGGCAAGGTTTGGGCAGAAATCAATTGGCTCTCACATGCCAGATAGAAGGTTTAAATAGACTGGAGCTAGCTTCATCTGAAACCAGTTGCAAATATTTGGACAAAAGCTTCCTTGTCTTGAGGTGGTCCTGACTCTTGAGGAGAGCTGCTATTTCCAAGAAACCAGATGTCTTGCACCTAGGGGTTCAACCAGTGTACTGATGGACATAGATTTTTTAATTAATAAATAGACAACATGAATTGAGCACATGCAAAACAGGCCCTAGAAACTCCATGGCATAAAGTTATGCTCTACTTTTATAAGCTCTGCAAACACCTGATATTAATAGTCAATGGGACATACTAAACCAGTTCCCTGATTTATCAAAGCAAGCTGTTTACTAAAATACAATGAACATAGGGCAAAATGGGCCAAAATCAACAAGAAACCTAACCTCGAGAAAATCAGTTGGGGCAGGGGAAACACCTTACAATATCTGGAGGTCGCTTGTAGAACTTTGAACTTCTGCAAAGAAGCCATTTCCTTGCCTTTTTTAAACCTCAGAGTCTGCAAGGACCATATTCATGGTGATCTCTTCCACGTGGTCAGTTTCAGAGCATCTTTTGACTTTTTTTTTTTTTTTTTTTTTACAAAAACGATAAACCACAGGACCATAAATGATAATACAGTAATGGTGTAATGCAATGGATCTAAGGGAGCTTTAACACTGGGCTTCTCCTGCAGCCCTGCCATAATTCTTGTCTTCTCACTTGCTAAAGCAAACGATACTAAAGAAGCTGCAGATTCTGCTAAATTTAATAACTTATTCCTGTGACTTTCAGAGAGAAGTTCTGCTTAATAAACAAAAAAGCCTTCTAATTAAGTATGTTTTCTATGAAAGCTCTATTGTGTTCACAGTTTGATGAATTCTTTTGCTCGGTGTTATACAAGATCTTGCAGCTGTGAATTTTTGCAAACAAATCAGAGAAAGGAGAGAACACTTCAGTTTGATTTAGGTATTCAGAGTGCTCCTCAAAATTTCAGCTTATTTCACTTTTGAAAAGAAAACGAACATCTGAGTTGTAAGAGCAATCCTTTACAGCCATACATTGTGATAATTATCCTTCTTGTTGGTTTCTTTGCGGTCTTTTCATGTATCTGCTTTAAAAATATAGTTCCTGAAGGATACTGCAAGTGCACAATACAAATAGGGAGTAGATTTCAAGAGAAATTGAAGCAAGAGAATACCCTTCTTGTCCTATTATGGCTTCAACAGACTGACTCTGAAATACTGTCTGATGGCAAATACTGAATTTAATCTAATAAATGATATTGGCTCCATAGCTATAGCGGAAAGGACCTACCATCACAAATGAAGGTTGTTGTTCAGACAGGATGACTAGCTGAAAATGTCACTGGACCCTATACACAAACTGAGGCTCACATGGATCTTACCGTGGATTAACATAGAAGAGAAATGATGCTTCTCAGTTAGGTCCTTTCTTATCAGAAAAATAAATTTGCAATTTGAGTGCAATTTGAGGCAGGGAATGGGTCCTCCAACAAAACTTATTATTATTCTACTGATAAGGTTTTTGTTTCATTTACTTTTTAAAACCCATATTTCTCTGTTCTTTAATTCATGAAGAATACCATTAATCCTGAAGTAAAAATGGCACCGGAGAAGATCATCTGTGCTCTTCTGTTCTCTCCTTTGTTCCTTAAAAGGCAGGTCATATTATTAATATTTTTTTGAAAAAAATCTTTTCTTCCTTCATGCTTCCTCTTGTTTATCTTACTCACCTCCCAAGAGAAACCTGGCATGACAGGGATTGTGTGTGTGCGGGGGATGAAGGGCAGCGGTGTGTGGGTAGAAGGAGGAGGAAGAAGAGGAGGAGTGTGGTAGGCCTGTGCCAGGGAAGCATATGGCACAGGTCAAGGAGAGAGATTGGCACTTCCCATCTCCCATCCCACCACCCTGCCTTTTGCTGGCTCCTGCTCCTGTCCTACCTTTGGATCCCACTAACCCCAGGGTATGAGGGATAGAGAAATGATCACATTACTGAAGGCGGTTTCCCCTTCTTCACCAAAGGATTTCTTCAGCTTTCCCCCCTAGTGCCAGAGTGTGTTTGCTCAACTATGGCTCATGCTCCTTTTTTACTCCTTGGAAGTCTAGGTCAGTGGCAAGGAGAATCCCCTAGGTGGATATCATAAAAGGATGGTGCAGATATAACCCCAGAGAAATGTGCTTTCTTAATCTGCTCTAGCTCTGATCCATGACTGGCAAAAGACAGTGCCCTTGTTGACCAGCATTCAATTGCTAGAGTAGCCATCCAAAGATATATTAGTGGAATGCTTCAAGCCAGAACTCAGAATCTCTCTCTCTCTCTCTCCGTTGTTAATAAAAGGAATTTGTTGTATTACTCATTGCTTGCTACAGTCAGGTTATTACCTCTGGTTATTTTGTTGTGTTGCATATTATTAGCATTCAGGGTTGTGAAGCCTTACTGCTATTACCTTCACAGACAAGGACAAGAAAAATTAGTGTTCTCTCCCCATCTTAGCATGTATGGCAAGGAAACTCCTTGTTCTTTCAGACAGTTCTCACGGTGATGAGAATGGCGTTTTGCACAAAATTGTCCATTGTTGCACAAAATTGCTTGGTTTCTCCTCACATAATTGCTGGAGGTTTTTGCAAAATGGCACCACCAGCAAATTGTGAGAACTGCACAGCATGAGGATGGTTACTCTTTCATTTATGGATTTGAAGCACTGGCTAAGTGCATCTTTTAAAACAAGCAGCCAGTCCTTCTTTGCTTGCTTCCTGTGCTTTTGTGTGCTTTCTTTCTCAAAGGAACATTAGAGCTCTTTATGGCAATTGTAGTGAACTTACAGGAAAAAATGAGATCTTTGCCTCACTTTCAGTAGAAGGCAAGGAATTGCATAGGGCTGTAACATTTCTCACTGAGGTGTCTTGTCATAGTGAGACACCATAAGTCAATGAGATGAGGAGTTTAGCTAGGTTTCTAACCACCACCACCATCCCTGTTATAGCTAATGAGAAAAATACAGGAAAATATTCTCCAGTTCCCTACAGTGATCAATTCTGACATGGCACCTTGAAAATACATACAAATATAATTAGACAACAAAAATTACATTCCTCACCACTCAGGATGAATAAGAAAAAGGTGTAAAACATCAAAATGCTTCTTAAAATGCCCTTTAAAATTAACTTCTGAAAGTCACTAGAAAATGTTGCTCAGTACACTTAAAAAGCAGCCTCTAAACCATTAAATGCTATTTAGTTATAGCATAATTTAATTACCCACAAAAGTAATTAGTTACATGTAACCACACTGCTTATGACTATTTACTTCTAATCTTTGTTTCAAGTAAGAGATGATGCTTGCGCTCAGCAGCTGGTATTTAGAACTGTAGTTCTTTGGACATGCAGTGTCCTTTGGGTTATTGTGGCTAATAATTAACAACCGGGGCCCCTTTTTTCCTCAATGAATTTGCCTATTTCTTTTCTAAAAGCCTTCTTATAGACTAGGTTTGATGAAGGCTTAAAGCACCTTTTGTCAGCCCCATTTTTCCACCACAAGGTTGGTTTGCACGGTAGGAATTGCAGAAAGGGACTCTGAGTCTTTGATCTCTTGGCATTGGTCACCCCTTGGCAAGTGATGAAAAATGTGGAACAAACATTTCACAGGCACAGCTGGATTTGGAACCCATGTCTCAGAACAAAAGCAGTATTAAAATGACGTCCTTGGTAGTTAACAAGAAGTGGAAATTTTATATAGAAGTAGTGAATGGAAGCTACTGTTTGAAAAAGGCAAATCTACCTCTGTCGTGCACCCTGTACAAAGTTATGCAATACATCCTGTCCGGGCTTACCAGTAACAGCTGTAAGGAGCATGTGTTCTCTCTGTAAGAGCTAATACTTGGACAAATGAGCAACATCATCTTGATATACTAAAGGCAAATTAAATTTTTACAATGACAAGTTGCATCATCCCATTTTCAGGTACACCAGAAACCAGTAATTTAATCAAGTCTCTCTCTCTCTCTCTCTGTGTGTGTGTTTGTGTTTGTGTGTAATGGTTCACAGAAAATACATAACTCAGCACTTATTGATGTTTTATTTCAATTAAGTAGATATTAAAAAGTGGGCCATGTGGTCCTAACCTTTCTTCCCACACATCAAGAAGAAAATGTGGGGCTGCTTATATGGAGGCCAGGAAGATGAAAGAAAGGGTGGGGCTCGCTGGATGGGAAAGTGAGGAAGGTAAAGGATTCTGGCCTGTGGCGTTCACCCTTGTGCCCCCTTGCTTGACCGTCAAGACTCAGAGCACACAAAGGCAAATAATCCCTTCTTTTACACTGCTGCCACCAGGTGATCACTAAATCACCATTGCTTCAGGAAGATAAAGATTCAGGTCCACACTCAAAGTCTTTTAAATAGGACTTTTGTTTATTGATTACAGAAATTGATACTGATTCATGAATATCTTCTTTAAGTAAATTTATTATTAACAATGGCCTTCTATTTGATAATACACTCCTAACTCTAATAACACCTCAGAATTCCCCAAACTCCACACTCTTACCTACTTCTCTCTCACACACTCCACTCCAACTCTCTGACTCTCCCTGACTCTCAGGATCTTCTTCTTATAAGATCTCTCTCGGCTCCGCCTCTCAGCAACATGAATATGCATGAATAATTAACATACTAAAACATGAAACATTGACAAAATAAAGGGGAGTGCTACAGACCTTTCCACGCCTTGTTCATGTAAAAAGGGGAATTGTGGTTTAAAGGCAACAGAGTCACACGTTTAGCAATGCTACCACCATCCCTCCCAGGGCCTTCTGCACCTCACCCCAAGATCAATAACCTCATGTACTTGTGGAAGCTTACGTATGATTTAAAACTTGACGTAATCAGAAATCATAATGCACATTTGGGGTGGATATCTTCAATCATCTCATTGTCACAAGGAAGGATGAGGAATTACAACATTCTTTTAACTGGTGAAGATGGCAGAGAATTTTCTGCGGCTTTCCTCACACAAGTGGGGATGTTTTGTGCACATATGTACATTTTTGTGTGATGTTGCCTGGGCTTTTGTACAAAATGGCAATTTGTGAATTGCACAGATTGTGTGACTTGGTCAAATTAAGACAAATACTCTTTTATTGAAGAATCGGAAGCATTCGTGGTATTGTTGGCATCTTTCTCAACAAATAGCCGGTCCTCTTGTGCTTGCTGTGGGTGTTTTGCTTCTCAAGGGGAAAGGGCACTAGATATATTTTATGCAGGTTGCAGTCCTTGAGGGGGGGACGACAGTTCAACAGGGTTCTGAGGAAGTCAATGAAATCAAAGCAGAAAGATATCCATGCCCTTATGTCAGGCAAGCTTTTACACACTGAAAAGGGTTTTTAAAAAACCATGATACAATTCATGCAACCGTATAGAAATAATTCCAGTGTCACTGAAGAATTCAAAACCTTGGGTGTTTTAAATTAGCAGGGTCGTCCTGCAACCCAATGGGCTACCTAAAAATACTGTGAAATCAGCCGGAAATATCAAATATATGAAAAACAAGTTGATAACTACAAACTGAATATCTAATCCAGCTTCTCTATTACGGCATGGGAAAAACCCATTACATAAACTAATTGCACCACCTAAGCATGAATAACCAATTCTTCCTGCATAGTGATGTGTTATATATTTTAAAAAATGACTCTCATCTTGATTACAAAATCATTGGGTGCCAATATAACCTGACAAGTCATTTGTCTTTGGTACTTGAAACATGGCACACCAGTAGATTAATTCTTTAACAATGTCGTGACATTAATTCACAATTGAAAAACGGAAACCTTCCGGGCAGAAAACCCATATTCTTCCTCCATTTTTAATCATAATTCTAATATACATATCCATGCTTTTTATAGCTTTGAAATGGTTTTCAGTTACTGCAGACAATCTGGCCTTGGTGAAATTCTAGTTAAATATATTCAAAAAATAATATAAAATTCCACTCAGCCCCTCTCACCCTACTTCAGTGTATAATCAGTATAGTTGTGGCATAATGACTTAGAACAAGACTGAGGAATATATGGCTCTCTAGATATTGCGGAGTCTAATTCCCATCATGCACAACAGATCTGGTCAGGGGTGGGTGTGATGGGATTAGGAGTTCATCAACAAATGGGAACTGTAGGTTCCCCACTGCTGACTTTGAACATTAGCTACCATATGTTATAAGTGACATGCTAGGTATCAAGTACCACACCTGCATCAACGCTAGTTTTAAATAAAATTCAAGTCTCCCTCACAAACTGGCTCACAAGCTACATAAACATTTGAATAATTTCAGAACTACAAGAAGGGGAAAGGAAAAACCAAATGAAAGCTTAGCAAATTGTACTTTTGGAGATAACCTTCATTTGCAACCGAATGCCACAGTATTGATCACTTTCCCAAGCTTTGGGGCTGAAACCCTGGATACTGACTATGGCAGTCATTCAGACCTTGAACAAGTTATGTTTTTGGAAAAATCCATGCTGACTTTTCCCAGTCTGTGGCACCAGTTCTGTTACACATGAGCCCACACTCAGATCTTGTACATAAATCCTCACACACTGAATCTTATATGGCAGCCCAGAATTAAATATTTGGCCCAGCCAGTCCTACTGTGGTTGGCAGAAGCTCTCCAGATAGTTTTCCCATCTCCCATTACTCACACTTTCGACTCCGCTTCCTCAGGATTGAAGTTGGGACCTTCTGCATAACTGATCACTCTCCTTTAATTTCCATGTGAAGACATCAGGCTAGTAACAAATTTGCCTTTGAAATGTTGTACCTTGCACGCTTCATTTTCATTTTAATGATACATTTTCTCAAAAAAATGCCTAATTCTATTTCAGTGTAAACGCAGGACCCTTTATCTCCCTTCTCTCTACAAGCTTCCCCGTCTTATTTTTATTAAAAAGTAGTTTCAGAGTATATTTCCTATATCTGAAATCCAAAATCTTGGTACGACTTATTGACATATGCACACCCAAACAATCTAGAGCACCTCATGGGCTGAGCATGGGGGCAGTTATCACCTGTCCTACTACTGAAAACAAATACCCTCCAAGGCATCTGACAGAAAGTTTGTGAATCAGACCTGTAAAGCACAGAATGCTTATGGACGTATGCAAAATGCTACCTACAATTTGCAAAGTTAAAAAGACATTTGTCTGCAAAGCTAACTGCACTTAAGGCCACAGTACATGTAACTACAGAAGAAATGTTACCTTTTCAAAGAGGAGGCACCCAAACTCCATTTTTATATGAAAAATTGGATTCCATAGAATACAACAAAATCTGTGAAAGTAATAATAATACTTAATGCTTAGCACTTTGGATAGTGACTAACAGTTTTCAACACACTGAAGGCAAACAGTTCATCAGTCTGTATTCCTAACACTGAAAGCAAAGCAAAGCAAAGCGCAAACAAAAACAAACAAAAAAAAAAACCAGGCGGATTCGGGTTAATGCTAAGCCATTGTTCAATGTTAAATGCCTGTGCTTTGGCCATGGCAACGGGTCAGCCTTACATTGTTCCCCCTGCCCTCTGGTGCACACCAGAGAAAGTAAGAAGTTGTCATTTTTAAGTGAGTATTGGCCAGAATCCTTTTAGTGTTTGCCCAAGATGTGCAGAAGTTGCCGTGGGTATGGGCAGTTGACTGACAACATTGCTGGAGCATCTTTCAGTCAGGTGCTTCATGTCACCATGCACATGATGGCACAAGCAAGATGCACTCTACCACCCAACCACAATTAGCAGCAGCACATAATGCAAACCGTACACAAGCGCCAATAAGATTTGAGTCATTGTGTCATGGTCAAGATAAATCTGATTACTTCAAACTATGATTTGCTTAAATAAGCTAAAATAAAACATTGGTTTATAGTCTTGGCTTGCCTATAAACCATAGCTGAAATCAATTGAGGGGTACCTGTTTGCCCTCAAGATGCTTTCAGCCTACTGCTCCTATCTGTCCAAGCCAGCATAGCCAAGAAGGAGGAGTTCTGGTGTTAAAAGCCTAACATCATCCGGAGTGCAGCCCTTTGGAACGCAGCCCTGGCTTAAAGGAACTAGGCTTGCCTAAATTCAGATTCATAGAGGAATCTGCCTTAATTTTAAAAGTAGTTTTCATATTACCATCCAGCACATGCCAGGGAAACGAGAAGAAACAAGAGTGTATGAGCTCAAGGCATACACATATAATGCTAACGTTATGTCTGAAACTAGTATAATAAGGATATTGGTTTCAGTGGCAAGCACTGCACAATGCTTAGGATGATCTCTGTAACTTGCATTCAGTATGGGTGCCTGCCTGTGGTCTTAACCTAAGTGAAGAAATCCTAATCCAGTTTTCTAAACACCGGCATATTTGACATATGATTCTTACATATGATCCCTCCAAATGTAATAAACAGTATGCCATATTTGTTTCAGAAGATGTTTGCACCAGCTTTTAAGGGGAGTAGTTCATAGATGTAAGCCATATTAAAATTCTTATGATTTGGCTGCTCTATTCAACAACTGCCAATTTCTCCAAATACAGTTTTGTGTTCTACAAAAAGCAAAGTAACTCCAAAAATGCAGTCCTAGAATGAGAACTTCAAAATGTTGCTTTTTGTGGACTGCATCTCCCAGAATCTGCTAGTCAGAATGCCCACAGCTATGCAGGTGTAGGGTTTCTGTCAGATATAATCTAAAAACACACACAACTTTCCCAAGCTGTGTATAGAAGTACAGTGGGGTCTTGACTTGAGAACTTAATCCGTATTGGAAGGCGGTTCTCAAGTCAAAAAGTTCTCAGGTCAAATCTGCATTTCCCATAGGAATGCATTGAAAACCATTTGATCCGTATCTGCTCTTTTCTGTCCATAGAAACTAATGGGAAGCTGCTATTCCGCCTTTGACCATTAGAGGGGGATATTTTGTTTCTTTTTTTTCTTAGGTCAAGAAAGGTTCAGGGAAGGCAGGGAAAATACAGCCCAGGCAGTCCAGTACCAGGCAGTCTGAAGGCTGTCTCCCAATCCACTCTCTAAACGCTGGGAGGAGTGAGGAAGCAGACAGGCACCCTTTTCACCGGCCAACAGTTAACTGAAAGTTCAAATTTTGCACTTTCCCTGCCTCCCACATGGTTTTTTTCAGTTCTTAACTCAAATCTAAGTATGTAAGTCAAGTCAATATTTTCCTATGAGAGTGGTTCTTAAGTCAAAATGTTCTTAACTCAAGCCGTTCTTAAGTCAAGACCCCACTGTAAACAGTTGAGAATCCTCCTATTCTGCACATTTGATTTCTGCACAGCCACATGCAACACATACTGTCCAAATGCGCAGAAAGAAAAACCCTCAACTTACTTGCTGTTGTATTTAATGGACACCCAGAACTCTTTACAAGTATTAAGTATCATTTAGGACTATCTGGTTCATTAATGTCAGTGTGTGTCTTTTGAATAAACAAGAGAGATGGAAAGAGGGGAAAAGGGAGGGACAACTGGCTTGTAATCAACTGTAGAACTCTACTGATACTCTCAATCTAAGTGCTTATCAAGGAGAATTGCAATAGCCTTACTCAATGAACCAATTATGCCGTAAACAGAACTGACTCTTGGTAAGGCTTGACTGGAAATATACTACAGTGTACTCTTGATAGAATGGAATATGAGGGCAAGCAGGACACATCAAACAAACATCTAAACATGTAATGCAACACAACAGACAATTACATGGAGTAATTAAGGGCTAATTCAATGGAGTTAATCTGAGGTGGTCTACTTCTTCAAATAATATTTTGATGAGAACTCTTTGGTTTTAAAGCAGCCAAAGAGAAATATCACACCCCCTCCCACATGTTTAAAGAAACAATGCTGAGTGTTGGCCTTTCTCAGATGTAAAACATGAGCTAGAATTGTGTTGCCATCACAGAGCATAAAGCAACCAGGGAAGCAGAATGTACTGGTCTGGAAGCCATGTCCTATGAGGAGCTGCTTAGGGAGCTGGGAATGTTTAGCCTTACAAAAAGAAGGTTAAGAGGGGACATGATAGCCATGTTTAAATATTTGAAGGGATATCATGTCGAGGAAGGGACAGGAGCAGTGGTTTCAAACTACAGGAAAAGAGATTCCACCTGAATCGCAGGAAGAACTTCCTGACCGTCAGAGCTGGTCGGCAGTGGAATAGGCTGCCTCGGAGTGTGGTGGAATCTCCTTTGGAGGTTTTTAAGCTTTGATGGAGTTCCTGCATGGCAGGGGGTTGGACTCAATGGCCCCTGTGGTCTCTTCCATGATTCTTCTATGATTCTATGATTCTGTTTTCCAGAATGTCCAATATGTACCCAGTTACTCCTTGATTACATAATCAATTGTCTGATAGTCAGCCAGGAGATAGCAAAGAATAGCTGCATAATTTTCCTTAACATGTGTGATTTTCTGCAACAGGATTCTTATCCATGATCAGCAGTGATGTTTATGAGTTGCTGGACGATACCACTTTAGACTTTAGGTGAAGGATTTCATAGCTGAACGCTCCCTCATGTAAAAAAAAAAAACCAAAAACCAAATAAAGCTTTCCTCCACATTTAGAACTAATATGTCTCCGATAAGGCACTGATGGGTGAGTTTTGCCTCTGCAAATAATGGAAAATCCGCTACTGTTTCCAGGTGAACAGGATTTTCAACCTATAGAACAAGGGTGATATAAATTTAATTCTGTGTTGTCTCATGGCCAGAGAACATTCACACAAACGAAGTCTTTTTGCACACATTTTTGCTAGCACATCAGTATAGATCTAGTTTATGTGTGCTATAACTCCCTTCCTACATAGAGATATCCTAACATGGAAGAAATAATGAATAAGCAGACAGGCATATGCAGGCTTTTAGGGGATTTTTTGTTTTGTTTTGTTTTGTTTTTTTGGAGATGGAAGATCACAATTTTGTGATATCTGTTGTGCCTATGTCTAACTATAATCAGGAAGCATGTGATTCTACTGTACGCTGTATGACAGGATGCTGGGATCATCCTCTCATGATGGCTTTTACGTATAAGAAAGTTGTTTTGTGTAGATAAATACATGAACCAGAGTATGAAAACAACAACAAATATTTAGAAGCAACGCAAGACTAGTCGGTGAAAAAGGTATAAGATTCCACATACTGAATACCCAAGGTCATGCAACAGGTTGGTGTCTCAATGAAACAAAGACATTCCCACATTCAACAGCACAGCCAAAGACTAGTCACAAATTATTAGCAGTTATGGTACAGATAAAGACATCTGACATGGCCAGAAATATGCAAAATAGCATGAATGAAGACCAATTCATGACTCAGAGCAGTGGTCCCCAACCTTGGGCCTCCAGATGTTCTTAGCCTACAACTCCCAGAAGCCTTCACCACCACTTCTGCTGGCCAGGATTTCTGGGAGTTGAAGTCCAAGAACATCTGGAGGCCCAAGGTTGGGGACCACTGACTCAGAGGACTGAGGCCCCACTGGAACATGGCAGGGTAAAGTACATTAGCTTGGATCAGGCAAGATGTCCATGTCCAGTTTGCAATGCTTCTCCACACAGGTCTTCTACATCCCAACTCAACTACAGTACAGGGTTCCCTAAGCTTTGCAGAGCACAATGGAGAAGGTACAGAGATATGGAAACAACAGGAAGTCTGCTTCCGTTAAGTTTCCTTCCACCTGCAATTCTAAGGATCCATCTCGTTGCAGGCCAAACTAATGATACAAATGCATTCATGTTGAGGTTGGAAGGTCTCGGAGCACCAGCTTTTAGTCTCTTCTACTCTCCTTGGGTCCCCAGCCATGGATACAGATTTCGGGGCAAAGTGATACTAGAACTACTCAAGATCTGATTTTTGTGTGTGAGGTATCTTCAGAGCCCGAATACTTAACTCCAACCATTCCCAGGTTTTATAGCTAGCACCAAGGCTCATTGATGCATTGCGCATGCATCCATATGTAGATTGTGATTGTTTCCTGTAACAGCCACCCTCAAACCTCAAAGAGTGGTTGCTACTTCACTTTAAAAACCTCTGCTGCCACCAACTTATCCTTAAAAATCATAAAAGGACAAGTGTAACTTTTCAAAACAAAATCTGGTTTATTGATTACAGAAAAATAAATAATAAATCACTGGTAAAGAATCAATTAATCAATCACTGTTAATAAACACTGGCTCACACAGACTATTTCACACTGACCTGCTCTCTCACTTACTAAAACTAACAATCACTTTAAACTCTCAGCTCAGACTCTCATCTCCAGTCTCTCTCACACACTCTTCGCCCCCCTTTTTATACTAGCTCCTCCCCTTAAGTTCCACCCTCCGTCACACCATAGGCTGATGACTCACTGCCCAGCTGTGATGGACAGGTGATGTTATGTCTGTCCGTTACATTTCCCATTAACCCTTGCCTGCCCTTACTCTGGAACAAGCTGCTCCCTATCATCACTGGGGCCTTCTTCTGTGATATCACAAGGATCTGTTCCTTATTCTCAGATTTTGGTCCTAAAATCTAACAGAATGCAACGCAGGTGACCAGGGAACCCCGGTCAAAATGAATATGTTTTTGGTATGTGAATAGCAGCAGAAAGAAATCAGAAGTCTCAGGGCCATAACAGGGGGCTGTGGAAGGAAAAGTATAAATCATCATCTCTCTTATAAAGTATCACAGTCCTGACCACCTCTCCCAGGCACTGATTGTCATTTCAAAGGAATCTCTCCTTCCATAGAGACATCTCTTGAAATGCAAATGGTAGCTTCAGAGACACCACTGTTGCAAGTGAGAGAATAAATCAAGCTTCCCTTCCTACGTCCATCGTAATCCCAAAGTTTCTAAGCCTTTGCTGTTCCATCTGTTTTCTCTAATAAAAGTCAAACTTTTTGAAGTCAACCTCATGTGCATACTTGGCTTGGCTCTACCAGTTTTGTTTTTCAAACTGTCAATATTCCAGTTTTAAAAGAACAAAAGACATAGCACTTGTGGCTGTAGGACCAAAAACAAAACAAAAAAACTGAATCTTGACCATGCAGAAAACCAGGCAGTCATGAGTGAGGAGGTGATGCCCTCTTGCAATTCTACCAGCCCTTTCAAGTGTAACTGTATCTCTTTAAGAAAAGTTCATAGAATTATAGAAATCATAGAAAAGTGAACTTGGAAGGGGCTTACAAGGCCATCAAGTCAATGCAGGAATACAATCAAAGCATATCTCAGTTTTTCTTGAATGCCTCCAGTGTTGGAGCACTCACCAACTCCTGAGGTAACTGGTTTCACTGTTGTACTTTGCGCATGCACACGAGCATGCATGCACCTACACGAGAGTGTGCATGCTCCTTCATGCATGCGCATGAGTGCAGGGGGTGCCCTGCCTTCCCCAGCCAGTCTGCAGGGCTAAAAGTTTGGGGACCACTGTTCTAGGGTATTAGCTATTCTGCCCAATTTGGTATCATCTGCAAATTTGAGTAGCATTCCCTGCACTCCCTCATCCAAGTTATTAATAAAAATATTGAAGAGCACCGGGCCCAGGACTGAACCTTGGGGCACTCCACTTGTGATCTCCTCTCAGTTAGAGAAGTATACATTTATCATCACTCTCTCAGTATGATTCATAGCCAATTGTGTATCCACCTGACACTTGATCTATCCAGCCCACACCTAGTTAGCTTCCTAAGCAGGATATCATGAGGCACTTTGTCAGAAGCTTTGCTGAAGTCAAGATATACTACGTCTACAGCATTCCCTCTATCAGGGAGGTTACCTGATCAAAAAACGAGATCAAATTAGTTTGGCAGGATTTGTTCTTAACAAATCCGTGTTGGCTTCTAGTTACTACTGCATTGCTTTCTAAGTACTTGCACAATGACTGCTTTATGATCTGTACCAGAATTTTGCCTGGGATTGATGTCAGGCTGACTGGTCTGTAGTTCTCAGGTTCCTCTTTTTTGCCATTTTTGCACCTCACCCGTTTCCCATGATTCATCAGAGGTTCATCAGAAATATCTCAAAAAAGAGTATTAATGTGTGAATGCTCCACACTTTAAAACCGTTACACTTTTTAAAAAAAGATTTTAAAGATTGCTATGAAATGTGGAGTCTACAAATGTACTCAGACAACCACTATATATAAATGTAATATCTTCAAAATGTCTGCAATATATCTGACTAGTGGCCAAGGAAGAAACTATAATGGAGGAATCATAGAATCTTGGAGGTCTTCTAGTCCAACCCCCTGCCTAAGGCAGGAGACCTCATACCATCCCAGACAGATGGCTGTCCAATCTTTTCTTGAAAACCTCCAGCAATGGGGCACCCACAACATTGGGAGGCAAGCTGTTCCACTGCTTAATGCTTCTCACTGTCAGGAAATTCCTCTTTATTTTCAGGTTGGATCTCCCTCTGACGAGTTTCCACCCATTAGTTCTTGTCCTACCCTCAGGCAAGATGAAGAATAAATTGTTTCCCTGTAGTAAGCCTTCAGATACTGGAAGACTGCTATCATGTCTCCCCTTCATTAAGCTAAATACAGTGGTGCCTCGCTTAACGAGTGCACCACATAACGACGAAATCGCATAGCGATCCGTTTTTTCGGATCGCTAATGCAATCGCTTAACGTTTTTCTTATGGGACACAATTCACTTTGCGAAGACCGGTAAGCGTTTCGCTTACCGATCTTCGCAAAACGAAGCCCCGACGATCAGCTGTTCGGCGGCCAAAATGGCCGCCGGAAGCCCAGAAATGGCCCAAAATGGCCACGCGCAGCGTTTTCGTGCCCTCGTTAAGCGAGGCGAGGGTGCGAAAATGGCTGCCGGCCATTACAAAGCTTCGTTGAACGTTGAGTATTTGGCTCATTTGGAACGCATTAAACCATGTTTAATGCGTTCCAATTGAAATCCCTGCCCCGTTCAACGATGCTTCAGCATAGCGAAGGTTAATCCGGAACGGATTAACCTCGCTATGCGAGGCACCACTGTATACCTAGTTCTTTTAGTCATTCTTCATAGGATTTAGCCTCCAGTACCCTTAGGACGTAGTGGCGCTGCGGGCTAAACCGCAGAAGCCTGTGCTGCAGGGTCAGAAGACCAAACAGTCGTAAGATCGGATCCAGGCGACGGAGTGAGCTCCCGTCGCTTGTCTCAGCTCCCGCCAACCTAGCGGTTCGAAAGCATGCAAATGCGAGTAGATTAATAGGGACCACCTTGGTGGGAAGGGAACAGCGTTCCATGTCTAAGTCGCACTGGCCGTGTCTAAGCCGCACTGGAAGATTGTCTTCGGACAAAACGCTGGCTCTATGGCTTGGAAACGGGGATGAGCACCGTCCCCTAGAGTCGAACACGACTGGACAAAAATTGTCAAGGGGAACCTTTACCTTTACCTACCCTTAGGAAGTTCCAAATGTTTAAAATTCCTTTTTATTTTCTTTTAATTCAACAGTTCTTTCAATATAATAATAACTAACTGTTTTTTCATTTTATAATTTATTGTATTTTTAGCTGCATTGATTCTTAAATATTTTGTATTCCTTCTTCAATCTCTTTTTTAGGAAAAAGGTTATATATATAGCACCCCGCAGATACTGAAAACCATGGATAATATCTATCTATCTATCTATCCGTCCGTCCGTCCGTCCGTCCGTCCGTCCGTCCGTCCGTCCGTCCGTCCGTCCGTCCGTCCGTCTATCTATCTATCTATCTATCTATCTATCTATCTATCTATCTATCTATCTATCTATCTATCTATCTATCTATCTATCTATCTATCTATCTATCTATCTATCTATCACATGGTAAAAGAAAAAAAACCAGAAAATATATTATTTTTACATACATAATGAGAATTGGCCCTTTGAGAGCACCAGAGACCACGCTATGTATTCTTCACTGACAAGTATTCATAGCATGGTCTCTAGCTACCTCTGGTGGCCCATTCTAGTAATACATGTGAAAATAGTTTTTTTTCTGAATTTTTTTCTTTAAATATTTTTAATATATTCAGACTGCAAACAAATGAACCATGGATACTGGTCCCACAGATACGAGGTACCTACTCTCTCTCTCTCTCTCTCTCTCTCTCTCTCTCTGTGTGTGTGTGTGTGTGTGTGTGTGTGTGTGTGTATGTGTGTGTGTGTGTGTGTGTGTGCGCACACACACACAAACATACATAATGAATGAAATCCAAGCTTGATAGGAGGTCATATTAATGATAGACATTATTTCATACTGTTTAAAAGGCTTATATTGCTGGTCAAAATATACCACAGCTCGCTTTTCAGAGTTTTATGAAATTTTCATATTTACATAGGAGTCACCTTGAGTACGTCTCCCTTGAGTACAGGGTACTGAGTGATCAACAATACTCTACTCTAATGTTGCTACTATTCCATTTGTGCAGAATGTAAAAAAAAAGCCTGTAAGCTTTTGAGCTTCTTTGGAGAGAAATTGCCAAAAGCAGGGAAAGTGGAAAAGGAACTCCATCTAAGATTTCATAGGGGTCAAGAAGTGTTCCCCCAGGCCAAGGATAATCAAAATTAGCCTCAACCTTCCCCTCAGTCTCTTTCGAGGCCTACCTTGGAGCGCTGGGACCTCAATGCCCATAAGAGATGTTGAGGGAGCAGCTTAAGTCACAGTACAAGCCAGCCCTTGAAGCGTGTGACACTTTTCTTTCAATATTTAGTAAGGGGACATCTTGTAACTACAAAAATAACAAAAAAAACTACAGTACACTGGCCAAAACTGTGTTGCATAACATATGCAAATTTGTAAGTTCTGGTCCGTTCCTCACCAGTAACTAAAGAACTGGCTTGGTGTGCTTGCATATATGCATGCATGTACACACGTACACACCCACACACCCCGAGAATCACAGCAGGACCAATTCATTTACTTGTGAGGGGTGGGCCAAAACTTAACAGATTTGTTTATATTACACAAAGGATTCGAGCCACTGGGGTGAAGTTATCACTTGACAAGTTAAGACTTATAATGTACTTTTATCTTGATTAGTTATCTGCAACTTGCTAATTGAAATGTGTTCCCTTTATATGTCATTTATACTGCAAAGTTCTGACATAATTTCGTTTCCACAGTGATTGATTTACTTATTATTAAATATGATGTGTGTGTGTGTGCAAGCCAACATGAGCTTCACTCACAGAGATAAGCTAATGCTGTCAATAAAGGAAGCACAAAATTTTTCTCATTTACTGTATTTTTTCCCACCTAAGCACACTGTCCCCTGCAATTCATATCTGCTCTGCTTCTCCCCATCACAACTGAAGCAAGAGGTAAACACAAAGATCCAGCATGTTTCCCCTTTTATTCTTTTGTTTAATCTTGCCATCTCCACTTGCATTTCTCAACACCATGCCTGAGGAATGGGTTTTGTGACCCAGAAAGAACACAGTTTTCTCCCTCCCTTTCCCTCCCTCTCTCCTTTTTTAGTCAACTTAATAAAATTATCACCCTAACATGGCGTTTGGATTTTCAACTTTGTTTAACGGTCAACATGGCTGCTTCTGCATTCCGCACACATTGACTCTGACACTCTTTTGCTGCAGTATGTGCAGTAGCGGCTGGTACGCTGGCAGATTACCAGCTTTCATGGCTGAACTTATTGAATCCATCTGTTTAAAGTTCATTTATGTACCACGTTTCTTCTATCCTGAAACTCAGGTCAATGTATTATATAATATCCCCAAATGTTCGCTCGTCTAGGTATTAGGCAGACAAAACTTGCTTTGTTCAAGCAACTGGAGCTGCAACATGAACAAGGAGGAGAGAGCAGGAACATTAATGGTTCAAACTGGAGGTTGCTTTCTAGATTCTTATCAGCCAGCCATGTCTTCCTCCAAGATATTACAAACTGCAAAAAGCCCACCCCACTCTTTCCCACTTTCCTGTTTCCCTTCTCCCCACCTGATTATCATGGCTGTTTCTCACCCATTGTTGCTTGCAGGAATGACACCATCTTAAATGTGTTCTAAAATTGTAGTTCCGTAAAACTTAGGGGGGACATGGCGGCCCTTTGGGCTAAACCGCAGAAGCCTTTGTGTGCTGCAGAGTCAGAAGACCAGCAGTCGTAAGATCGAATCCACGCGACGGAGTGAGCTTCTGTCACTTTGTCCCAGCTCCTCGCCAACCTAGCAGTAGGTAAATAGGTACCACCTCGGTGGGAAGGTAAACAGCGTTCCTTGTATAGCCGCGGTGGCCATGTGACAACAGAAACTGTCTTTAGACAAACGCTGGCTCTACGGCTTGGAAACGGGGATGTCAAGGGGAACCTTTACCTTTACCTAAAACTTAGGGTTTCTCCCAAGAAAGCAGATATTGCCTTCTTGTCCCTTCAGTGGCTCTGTTTTGGTTTCATTTCTTTTGCCACTTACCACCTGGAATGGCTATTAAAGAGAGTGATGAAGCCACACTGCAGACCAAGGTTCACTCAATCTTCTCCTACCTAGACAAGATACTGCCATATACGTAATTCAGCATGGTTTATCTTATCATAGGGAGTCCCATACCCTTCAGAGTGAAAGCAGAGTTTGCACATGTGAGTTAGAAGTGTACCTTGAGCGTCATGTTGAATTAAAACAATTTAGCCAATGGGGAGGTTTTCTTAATAGATTCCAAAGGTGTAAAGTGGAATTTGCCAACAGAACCTTATTTAGGTACATCAATGGACCCAAGTTTTTGATGGATACATCCCATTAACAGTCTTTCAAATACTGTCTGTCACACTCTGACCAAATACTGCATTACTCAAGGGTTAGAGCAGGCAGACTGGATGGGAACCTAGCACTGAAGTTATTCTTTTGAAAATACTGTAAAACCAGGCCTTTTATAAATTATGTTGCACAAGTATATTGCTGCAGTTAATAACATCCTCACTGTTCCGAAGGTGAACAAACAAAAGTGAAGTGGGTAATTATCATGATTTTCCTTTGAAAAAATCCTTTCTGTTGCAAGAATGACAGCAGAAATTTTTGTCATTAATAGCCATATATATCTAAATGTGAAGTTTATTCTTCTGGAGGCGCTGTTCTCATTTTGAGAATCAAATTCATGCAGCCAGTTTGCTCCTTTTGTTAAAACAGTGGCCTTTCACACTGGATAAAAACATCACTATTGTTATCCCAACTTGATTTTACAAAGGAGGAATGGCATTGCAGAGGATAATTTCTAATTCACATTTTCGAATATTCTGAATAACAGTGTAAGTCATGGGGGTGGAGACTAATAGGTTGTCTCCCTTGACTCTTATCCACCAGGGCTTTTAAAAAATTGAGTTGTGAGCTATGTCATGACTCCATGAGAATTCCAATATATTGAGGATTTGCTGTGAGTGCAAGGGCTGGGATTTAGTATACACGTTTAGTATTTCCCGAATGAACTGAAAAATCTAGTGCCCCTCAGAATGCGGCCGGTTGACTGACAGTATGAGCATGACACTTCTTGCTTTTTGGCTTGATGGTTCACCAAAAAAACATCACAGGACATATTTTGCTTTAATACATTACATTAAATGGAACTATAAAAATACCCAGATGGAGAAATGCAGTAGATGAGTTGTCCCAGTTCTCTCCTCAACCCCCAGTTTAAAACTGTACATTTTCCGTGGCTGAAACTTGAGGAGATTATTTACAAGTCTGAAATGACAATATTGTAGAAGGCCTATATTATATATTATTGCTCAAATACTGTGTGGATCCAAAGCATTTCGGTCTCTCATTGTCTCATTAAGATGCACAAGAAACATTTTTCCTCTCATCAGTTTGGCTGGTCTGAATGAGAGGTTTTTTTGCATTTACTAGAATAATTTTCATGTAAACTGTACAAATGACATATCTAAAGTACCATAGCAACTGCTTTGTATGAACAGTTAAAATTACCGTAGAAGTATCTGATACGTTTTTGTGTCTTTTTGATCAATCGGCCAGAGCTGCTGTGTCAGCTTTCTCTCTCTCTCTCCCCTGTGTGCATGTGTGCATGTGTGTCTTCTTTGATAAAGACATTAAACCAATTCTGCACTAAAATGTTTTGTGTGGATTGCAGAAAGCTCAACAACAACAAAATACTTGTTAACCACATTCACTCAAGGTGAGAAATCTCACGGGAGTTAACAAATCCTTGACAGGCTGTTTTGTTTTGTTTTATTGAGACAGACTATCTTATCGAGAACAAATGAGATTTCATCATGTCCCTTGTTAGTTTCACAATAAAACATGCATGTGTCTAACTAAAATATTCCATCCTGTTGCATAAGGTTTTTTTTTAAAAAAAATCTACACATGATTACAGGTATGATCCAAGATACTGTATGGGACAAACTGCTATGGAAGTAGATTTTTCTTATTATTATTATTTCTGCCACAATTGTAGTTCTCACACACTTCTTCAAAAGATGCTTTCAGTAAATAAGGCAAGGCATGGGGGGGTTGCTCACAAAGCAGAATGTAAAAAAAATCTCCACTGCATAATCCTTTTGTGTTTATGCAAATAAATTTTGTGGATTATGGCCTAACTGATGAAGAACAGAATGTAGCAATACATGTACCCCACACCCCAACAAAGCATTGCACTTTGCTAACACAGTGGCTGAAATCCTGTTTCATAGTTATGCACATGGCATAACGTTTAGACACAAATCACTTAAGTAATCTCTGTAAGCATTGGGCAACAGGATATAATCCTGTAAGACTTACATCTAAAGAGTTAGTGTACCTGGATGGGGTTTAACCTCTTTCAGCTATGGCCACATGAGTATGGTAGCATTTGCATACGCTGGAGAACTCAGAAAGGGTGGACATTGGGGTCCACCAAAAGTTCTGTCATCCTCCCCAGAGGACTTCTTTTCCCTACAATTAGGTGTTGAGATCATACAGCTCATGTTAGGTCAGAGCGCAGACTTGAAGACGTTGTTACCACCTATCCTACTGCACCCTCCAGGACCAAGTTGGCTCAGTCAAGCTTACAGGTGGTGTTGCAGCCTGAGAAACTTGAGCATCCACACCAAGACTGTTGCGAGAATGTCTTGGGAGGGGATGGCCTCTCGGACAAATGGGGGTGCCTCAGTTTGTCACTCATCACGTACATACAGTAAGTGAGGACTTACTCTCTGATCTAGTTTCTGCCCGTCTGTGCGACAGGGCTGGCTCAAGTGGCCCAGATGTCATGGTCAGACCTTTGTGTGTGTGTGAGATTTGGGTTTATAGTATCAGTTCCTCCATGCAGGGGTGGGATTCAGACCCTCTACCCTGGGAATTTATGGAGCCCTGTAGACAGCTAAGTGCTCTGGCCAATTTTTCCAGTGGATACAGACAGTGATTGTGTCAAAGCCCTGATCTCTTTTGGGAATGCTGGGATGAGACAGGCCAGAAATACAATCACTTATGAGTGCCCTCAGTGACCCTGTGCCGCTCTTTGGTCTTCAGGGCTGGACTGTATCCGGTGAAGAAAATAAACCTATGTTGAAGTATACAATTGTCTCTACTACTTCATGGAAGAGAGGGAAGGAATAACAAGAGCTTTCCCAGGGAGCTGCTCAGCCCCTATCAAGGAGGCTCCGTGGGGAATCAAACTTCCCAACCAGACACCGAAACCACTGGGCTATCCAGCAGGCAAGTAGTGTGTGGGTGTTTGGTAATATTTGCAATTTTTAAAGGATATTTTTCTTTCAAAAACTAACAAAAAATAATGTCATGTTAGTGAGTTGTGACTAACACTGCCTTTTTCAAAAATAACAACTAGCATTAACTTTTTTCTTTTTTTAAAAAAAGGCTTCAAGCTCCTTTCCACCTGTTCTTCGGTTCAACAGTTTCCCAGTTAGTAACCTGCATTTTAATACTAAATCAGGAACAGGTGTCAAGCCTAATCACAAGAACAATAATTTAAAAGCACTCCCCTCCAAAAGGAAAAAAAAAGTCCTCCTGTCTTTTTACAATAGTTGCAGAATTTTGAGTCTTTGATCCAGGTCTCTCTTATCTGTGGTGCTTCTCTTCAGAAAAAGAAAATTTACCAAAATGTAGTAACAGAAAATATCCTTAAAATACAGCAAAGTATGTAACAATGGTTTAGAGATGCTACCCCAAATATCAAGTGCAGTATCTGTGTTAATGCCCTATTATTCCTCCATTTTGAAGTAGACTAAAATTTATTTACAGTATTTGCTTGTTTTTCCCAAATTGCTTGCATGGTTGCCCATGGCCAGTCTGCAGAACAGAGCACACATATGCTACATTTAAGCAAAATAAAGCAGATGTAAGGCTGCCTGCTTGCACACGAATGTAGCAGGCCATACTGGTTGGGGGATCCTGGGACTTGTAGTCCAAAGAAGGAGAAGATGAGTGCACTACTATAAACTACTATAAACACTAAGCTTACCCAACGTGGTATTAGTGGATAGAGTGGATAGAGTGATGGACTAAGTTAGAATCTCTGCTCAGCCACGGAAACTCACTGGGGGGGGGGCGGAACTGGTAAAACCACTCCTTAAGTATCTGACTTACCCCGAAAGCCCTATTAGAGTCACCGTCAGTCAGTTCCAATTTGGCGGCATATAACTAACTAATTTGAACACTAATGTACACAGGAGAAAGATGTGGTCTAGTATTCTTGGGAGTAAAATCAGCGTGAAAGTTTTTCATGGAGTCTTTGAAGGAACCCAGTACAGATTCTGTGTTCTTAACTGGGACAACATTGTGAGGAATAAATGCTGGAACTATTTTTTTTTAAATCTCCCTTAATACTTATTTGGCCTAGAAGTTATTCTTGCTTAAGTAGGACATTTTTAGAGCAGTGGCTTTGACGTAGTATTATGGAGTGCCTGGCTGTAGTAATTTAAATCCCCATTGTCCTCCCAGATGAGGAGCAAACCATGATTATCCAGCATATGTGTGGTTACTGGCCCTGTCGCCTGTGTGGCCTTTGGAAAGCTGCATGGTCTCCAATGTACAAGAGGAGGAGGAACCTATAAATCATTTCAGAGGACTTTATGCTTAGAAAACCCTATGAAGGTTGCCATAACTTAGAAATGGCTTGATGCCATGTAATTTTTACTACAACTTGGTATCCATGAAGATGAAAATACTTTAAGCTAGTATTCTTGAGCTTCTCATTTGAGAATAGTGACCATACGTGGAAATATAATTTATCACAAGGATTAAGTATCCTAGTACTCCAACATCAAATGCTTCTATTCAGTATTGGTGTTCTTACTGCTGGGAACCGAACATCTATAACCACCCACACATTCCTTGCAGAACATTTCTACAAGATTTTTCAAAGTTACAAAACTGCGCACTAAACCATCTCCACCCAAAAAGTTTTCACAAAGCAGTTTGTCACTGTGTTAAACTCTAGTGCTAACATTGAAGAGACTTTTAAAAAATGTGCAATGGCGTTGCTTTTTGATGATTATTTCACAATGTTGTTTCTTAATATTATAAGATGCAAATCTACCCGATTAAATTATTTTTTTCTAAAGCACAATTCGTTTTGTTTTCAGAAATATTAAATTCAGACATGCAGAAGAAGAACACAGAGTACTGTCACAACTAAGTGCTATCAGTTTTTCTGCAGATTTGCTCTGCGTTGCCTTTAATCACTTCTGTTCAAAGCCTATTGTTTTAGTTGTGAGTCATAACAAAAGGAAGGACCCAAAAACTAGGGACAGAGAACAAAACGGAACTGAAATAGCTACAGCACTGTCTATATTTTAAGATATTAGTAAGCTACAGCTGCAGTCCTAAGGGCAGGAAGCTCAACAGGCAGAGGATTTTGATCCTGCACACTGTCCCATCTAAAAGCTCTGTCACATTCTTATTGGGAAGATGGCATTACCAGCATAAATACTTTGCAGAGTCTCCCCCTGGCCCTCTGCTTTATAGACAATACATTCCTACCAGAAGGCTGAACAGGCGGTGGATCCCACAGATCTGTCTTCTCACTCACACACCACCACAAGACCCCCAGCACATCCCCCTCCTTTTTGCTTCCCCAGGTCAAAAATTTCAGCCTTGGCAAAGGAGCCTGGAGGGGAGGGATCAACTGGATCTTCCCACCAGAGGCCTCCGGTACAAATTTTCCAGGACCACAGAACTGCAGCCTAAATATTCTTTAAAAAAAATCTACAATCTAATATCTAGTATATCTAGTACCCAGTATCTAGCATATAATGCATATAGTTTATACATTATATAATGTATAACGTAGAACTGCCTTGATTTTATTGGTGTTAATGTAAAAGAAGTTAATTTTTCCTCTACAATTTGCACCTTTATTTGCCAGTTCAAATAAATGTGTTTTCTGTTGATTAGAGTTCTCTGTGACCATTCTATAAATGTATTTAATAAAACATGTAGGGAATACATTGGCCTTCATCTGCCAGTATTTCTGTTGCTCTCCTTATCTAGAGAGTGTCCCTGAAGAGGAAACCTCCTTTATCTGTTGAGGCTCACCATGAGATTCAGTACCTTGGTTTCCCAGCATTCTGAATCCTGTGAAGAGTCTCTACGCTTAGATGTTCTCCTCTTTGAAATGTCATCACATCCCGCCCTGCATGTTTATTATCTGCATTGACAGAATACCTGAACAGGGCTTAGGCCAAATTCAAACAGGATCAAATGATACTAAAGTTAAAGCAAAACGGGACATAAGTGTGTGTATATGTGGTGGTGGTGGTGGTAGTGTTGGGGAATGATATTTGTGCAACTTCTAAATGAAGCTATCAATAGATAATCAGGAATGGTCCACAATACTACAAATGTTCCTTTCAAACAGTACATCAAGTTCAACAATCCATATGCCACACATATTACTAATCAGGATAAGAATGATTGAGCCAATATTAGCCATTTCTTATATTTTATTGGTTGCAGTTCAAACGGAAAGCTTGCATTTTTCACTCTTGCCTATCAAACTTATAGTAAATAGATGTCTGTGACAGAAGACTCAACTGGCTATTTTAAACTGGACTGTGGTCTCTCAATGCTGTATGGTCTTCCACTTTTCCTTCTCCTCCCTGACCTGTCCCTCCAACTTTATTTTCTCCTACACTACTACCACCACCACCTCTTCCATCTTTCCAATTAGCAAAGGCTTTACTTTTTCAGCAACTCCTTTCCAAGAACCTTCTGCCTTTTTGTTTCCTCCTCAGGAATCAGGCCAGCTCAGGCAGTAACAAGTGGAAGCTTTTAAAACCAAGGCGGCTTGGCTCACGTCAACCAGTGATTCCTAGAACCAAAGCAAGTCCTCTGGCTGCAGCCAGACTCCATGCCCCTTCTGGAAGAGACAGGCAACCAAGACAAGAATGGCTGGAGGTTTCGTCATTCGCACCACAATTACCCAACACGGCATCCCTGGCACATCATTACCAGTGTTTTCTTTTGCCTCCATTGTGCCCAGCACGTTGTGTTCTAATTGCAATGTACAAGGCGGCCAACAAATAGGATGTAACTATCATGTGGCCCATAGTCTAGAAAGGGATATGATTCTTTATATTTGCCAATGTTGCAAAAATAAAACTGTTGCTTAAAGTAGCTGTATTTTTAATGACAAAGAATTCACTGTTGGGGTGAAGGCTACTATGTCAGGAAGGTCTACAGAAGATCTTCAATGTTCCTCCTCTTCATTGCATTTCAAAGTGACAATAGCCAACTCACATAAATACTATGCAACAACATGTACATGCAGGTGACCGACAAACAATGTATGCCTCGTAATATTTCAGTGGATGCTACATGCATTTAATGGCTCTTTTTGAAGTTAAAAAAGGGGGGGCCACTGTGCCTGCAGCTGTGCACGCTGAGCCAAGGGAACAGGAGGGATATAGCACCCTATGTACATACCATCATCTGTCATTAAAGCAACAGGGTAGCCTCTGATAGGTGGGCTGGTTAATACTGTGCACATGTGGCAAAGCAGACCTTTCCTAAGACCATTACTTGGGATGCCAGGCACATAATGTATATAAAGCATCCCAAATGGGCATGGTTAGGTCAGTGTTCTCCAGAGTAATTCTGCATTGAGTCAGTTTTACAGTGTAGATAAAGGCATTTAATTTATTTAGACCAATATGGACAGATGGAACACCTCTTTTTCATGCTCTGCTTTTCAGCTGGAGGAGACAGTTGGTATTTGTGGGGGGGGGGGGAAGGAAGAAACTATGCCAAATAACACATGTAACTATTCACAAGTTCCAAAAGTTAACCCATAGGTATGGAATTAGACCTCTGCACTAGGCAATTCTATGGTAAAACTGAAAGAAAAAATATATAAGCATGCACATGGACTGAAATCCAGTCAGAAGTCACAACTGGAGTAAGTCCAATGAATCAGTGGAACGTACAGAAGGGTTAAACTCACTCAATCACCACTAATGGATTGGGCCTACTCCAGTTGCAGCTTACTACTAAATTTCAGCCATTGTTTCAAACAACTGAAGGGGCTGTTTAGTGCTTGTTTAGACCAGTTTAGATAAGAAACAAGATCTGTACCTAGCTCTTCCTCTGGCGTCCCTGGAAAACTGATCCCGGTCTTGAGGAGGTCACCACCGTCTTCCTCTGAAAAGACAGAAATAAAGTTAATAACGTAGATATGATTAGAAGCTCGGGTTCCTATGCTATTCCCTGTCTAGCATGGAAGAATAAACACAATGTCAACCAGATTTTTTTATTGTTTATTTCAACATCGACTGTCTTTCTATTTTTACTTTTTCGTTTAATAACTTGTGACTATTTCCCTGTCATCCTTTCCCAACACTTTTTCATGCAAGTTTGCAACTTTCTTTTTTAAAAGTTCTTTAACTCATTACACAGAATTCGGAAGGTTACTTCTAAAAGTAATTAGACAATCTTTCTGAAGCTCAAGCAGCTGGCTGTTGTCATAATTATAATTTTAAAGCATAATACATTCCATTATTCTAAGGTAATAATAATGGTATATTTAAGTTATGTTTAGAAAACACCAGAATGGTCAAGACATTGGCTTGTGATCCCAACAAGGGTAAAAGTATCTTGAAGAAGTCATGGCACTGCAAAATGAGCGAGGCCGTATCACACTCTGTTACGATCATACTGTAAGACAGTTCTGACGCAGTTACTGCAAAAAGAGAATTTATTACAGGTAACTTATGATTCATACCGGTAGCTACTTCCAAGCACTAGATGTGAACGTCTTTTTGCTCATGTCTATCTAGTATTATTAGTTAATTTATTCCAAACATTTTGGTTCCTAATTTGTTTTCATATCATTAAAAAAATGAAAATCTCAGTCATTTCCAACAGATGCTGAACTATCAGTCACTCTTATATGGGACACGGTTGAATGTAGCAGAATATAAACATGCATCAAGGTTTCTGATTAGAGATATTCAGTCTATAAGCTGCTGTGAGAAGTGTTTCAAAAGCAACCAGAAAATGCATCAGGCACATTAAAGAGCCCATTCACTATTGAACACTGAATACTTGACAGAACATGTAAGTGTTATAGCCCAACCTATTTGTTCTATATCTATTTAGAAATAAAGTCTAATGAGGTCAATAGGACTTAAACTCAAATAAGTGTATATAAGACTGCAGCCTCAAACACCTTCCAATGAACAGGCTAAACAAAACATTAAATAAAAGTGCCAGTCAGGTGTACTATGAGGCAGGTACTCTGTCCCACATTTATTGTCCTAGAAGCGTATCTCCTGAGCCAGACACCAGACAAGGGAGCGCTAAGTAAGTGGCTGAATTCCCCAGAACAATAGTAATCATGTACTGGATTTGGAAAAAATGACATGGTTATATGCCCAGGGATGTGGTGGCGCTGCGGGCTAAACCGCAGAAGCCTGTGCTGCAGGGTCAGAAGACCAAGCAGGCGTAAGATTGAATCCACGTGATAGAGTGAGTGCCCATCGCTTGTCCCAGCTCCCGTCAACCTAGCGGTTCGAAAGCATGCAAATGCAAGTAGATCAACAGGGACCACCTCGGTGGGAAGGTAACAGCGTTCCGTGTCTAAGTCGCACTGGCCATGTGACCACGGAAGATCGTCTTCGGACAAAAACGCTGGCTCTGTGGCTTGGAAACGGGGATGAGCACCGCCCCCTAGAGTTGGACACGACTGGACAAAAATTGTCAAGGGAAACCTTTACCTTTACCTTTACCTATATGCCTTGTACTATTTTGAAGAAGAATTTTCTTAAATGGTTGACACAAGGATATTGTCCTTGTAACACCTTATAACAGCAGGAAATGAACTCTGTGGCAACAATCCTGCTGCTTTGTGTAGTAAGTCACACCAGAGTAGCCCTATTGAATCAATGGGGATTTAGCAAGTCACCTCTTCCATATGTTCAACTTATTTAAATGGACTTGCTCTAAATTACAGTACAAGATTTTATTTTTTTTTAGCAAAGTAAGCCGCAGGTACTCTAGGTCTGCTTGAATCAATGGAACTAACGGAGGGGTTGACTCACTAGATCCCCATTGATTCAGTGGGCCTACTCTAGCGTGGTTTACTACTCTAAACAACAAGGTTTTGGCTTGTGAGTCTGGGAACTGATTTCTCACACCCCACCCTTGCCCCTGCTGCAGGCTGATGGAACTCAGTGGCAGATACAAACACATATGACATTTTCATCAAACAAAAACATAATTATTCGTTTGAAATAGGTATGACAGACTCACAAGCCAAAACCTTGCTGTTTAGAGTAGTAAACCACGCTAGAGTAGGCCCACTGAATCAATGGGGATCTAGTGAGTCAACCCCTCCGTTAGTTCCATTGATTCAAGCAGACCCAAAAATGCGGGTCTGGGGGTTTAAAAAAAATGGGGTGAACTACATGTGACCCAAGAGCTCCACATTGCTTATCCTTGCCTTATAGAATACATTTACATCATAGGATATATCCTTAAGGGATATGCTATACGTATAGGAAATAAATTGAAAATGTAATTGGAGAGCAAGGATGCTTCTGTATTGCCAATCTCCCACAGAAAAAGGGGCTTTGGGCTATTGCTTAAAATTGCTATTCAAACATTTTGGAAGGCTGAGCTCCCTTTAGATCCTAGAAAATACTTTTTAATCTATTAGAAGGCATCAGAGTAAAAGCTACTATGAATGGCTACAAGACTAATTTATGGAAAATATTTGGGGGGAAAACAAGAGTTAGATGGTGCCCTGAGATCATTATTTGGTGTGATTATTTGAGACAAGGAAGAAAACATGTTATCAAATCTGAGGAAGAAGTCGGAGCCTTTTTGCAAAAACGATATTATAGCAGGTAACTCTTCTCCTTTTGTGGCATTTCCCATTTTGTTTTCTAGCCATGCAGGGTAAATTAGAATAATAGGTCACTGTTACTATCAGTAATTGTGTGTGTGTGTGTGTGTGTGTGTGTGTGTGTGTGTGTGTGTGTGTGTGTGTGTGTGTGTGTGTGTGTGTGTGTGTGTGTGTGTGTGTGTGTGTGTGTGTGTGTGTGTGTGTGTGTGTGTGTGTGTGTGTGTGTGTGTGTGTGTGTGTGTGTATTTTCTGGGGAAATTGTCATTCACATAAGCCCTCTCTTGCCTGTTGAAGAGAGGGTTTACACATACAAATCTGGAGTGTCTTCTGGAGCAAATTTTGATTTTGTGTGTGTGTAATGGAAATGTGCAATTGACTTCTGCTTCCTGCTGTAATGAGGAAAGTTGTTCTGGATGCCACCCCACCCCAAAATAACTGTTTTAAAGTGATAAACCATGGTTATAATATAAGATGTTTCTACAGACAGGTATGGCTATGCTATATCTCAATTATTCATTCAGAATATTCACAAAACATCATGTTCTAAATATATATATTTGGCCTGGGACAGATGCAGATGGTTTCTGTTTAGCTTTTGCTTCCAGCTGGAACAAGAACTGCACCGGGCGGGGGGGGGGGAAATCCAAGACATATTAAATACAAGAAAAGATACAGATCAGGTCTGTTTGAACTGAAATTCACAAAGCCCGCATTTCCCAAGCATCCTATCATCAATTATACAGCCTGTGGCTTGCTAGATGCACTGGACAACATCTCTGAGCTTCTATTTTGAAGCTGAGACTCCTGAAAAAGGTCTAAGCAGCTGACTTCTAAAGTCTGCAGCTGCTTCATTATCCTCAAAGATCTTTAATTGCCCAGAGGCATCACTTGCTCAGAGCAGGACTTCTCCTGGGAAGAGGCACCAGGTTAGCGCTCTCCTCCACTCCACAAGCAAGGTTATCTCTTTTGGAAATTCAAAGCTTCTCATTCTGCTCCGTGTCATGCCTGCTCCCTTTAATCAGCCATCCCGATCACTCACTGATCATTGTTCTCTGTATGAAGATGTAACTAAGGATTCCTTTGTGTGGCATGGTATTTAAATTGTGCCTTAGCTCCTGGGAAAATTCAGACTCCTTTAAGACATGCCAGTCAATGCATACTCTGACTGGTACAGAGTATGGGTCAGGTTTTTTTAAGAGGATGCTTGTATTTACAGGGTGAAATGAAGGCAGTGAAACAGCGCTATGCTGTTTTCAGGGAACACAGGCATATGCACAGGAGAGTGAGTTGGCAAGAGTTGTACATATGGCATGGATTCCCATATGCCCTTCTGGGGCAAAGGAATGACAGGTCTAAATAACCAACTCAAGACAGTGAGTGTCCAAACGCAGAAAAGAGGTTATGAGTTGGAGACGTCCACTGCTGGAGCTTATCCCAGAGTGTTTATTACACAAGGGAATGTAAGTGGAATAGGTCCCTCTTTCCCCTGCAGTCCCCATATATGCCATCTAATCTGATATGAAGAGCTAGAAGTCCTTCCACAGCATATTGTGGGGGACAGGAAGGAAAAAAAAGAAGTCCAGTTGAGTAAACAGACATCCACCAGCAAAGAGTAAAATGGAAGCTATTGTTCTAACTTCTTCCCCTGTTACCTGAGGTGAGGGGGTGTTTTTTTTTTACAGCAATAGGATATAATTACATTCTGCAATATAATTCTGTCCCTACGGAGGCAGACTTACTACTAGCTTGCGATCATTTTCCAAAGAACATTCACACTTGTTGAAAAACAGTCCTGACAATTGTTTTGCATTAGATGAGAAGTGGTTAACTAATGAAAAAAGGAGTCAGTTTCTGGGTTTTTCCCTTGTGTGGGGTCACTTTGTGAAGGGTAGTGAGCACAAGAAGGTATCCTGTAAATCATCTTGACTGCTGCCATTGGTGTTGTCAACGTTCAGGTTGCTCTCAGCTGTGTAAAAGCTTGACATCCTTTTTCCTGCTGGCAACGCAGGCATGATATTGTGCAGCAATATTGGGCCATTTCCTGGCTTTTTGAATCATGGGTACAGAAGTGCAATATGCCACATTCATAAACTGGAGGTCTTTTTGAAGCATTGATCCACAGTATACTGTGTTTTGCCTTTTTTAAATATCAGTATTGTTGTCTTAAATATAGAGTTTTGATGTGGCGGTTATAATTTTAACTTTTTATAAATCACCCAGTGACCCTGTTAAATATATATTACTCCCCTTCATGCTGGTATTTCATGGTCCCATTTTATATTGCACATTTTTAATACTGCATGCATCCTCAACCTAGTTGGCTTCAGATCAGCTAGATTACAAAGTCTCTCATCTCTGACCATGATGGATGGTGATGATGTAGGATGCACTTTAACATATTTGGAGGGTGCTAATAGATTTACAAAGGCTGCCATGGTGTCTTTCAAAATTATAGTATTTGCTTCTGACTTTGATGAGGTTAACCAGTTTTAAATAACACCACAATTGTAAATGCTAATTCACACAGTTTGACTTCTAGCTGTGACACAGCCTGAAGGTCAGCGAACATGATTTAGATTATAACAGTAGGAAAGACTGTGTAAACTCTGTGGAAGGGAAAAAACCTTAGCAAAACACACTTTAAAAAACCCACATCATTTGCATTTTCTATCCAAGATTCTTAAATGAACTAAGCATATAAAATACGACCTCCTGTAAATCCAGTCACTCAACTTTCAGATTTAGTCTAATGAATAAAATGTGAGAGGTACATACGGTATATTCAAATTAAATTCTATTTGGAGAGATAATGGACAACTCTAATTAAATATAAACATAAATCAAATGGTTTCCATGGAGATGGTACATGTGATCTCTCTACACATTACAATGCAGAAGTAGATCCTCACAGTAATAGTATAAAAGAACTAACAACAAGAGGAAGAAACTGTACGTCTCGCCTAAAATCCTGAAACAAAACTAAATTGGAACAAATCAGAAACAACTTTCAAGAAGTTAACAAAAAGGAAATTTAAGAAGTCAGATGTATGCAAGGAGCCAGTGTGATGTACCAGATAGAGGGGCACACCAAGATTCAGAAGACCTGAGTTCAAATCCATGCCTTGGCAGTGGAAACTTTATGGGGGTGGCAGAATTATTTCTTAAACATATTACATACCTTGAAAACCCTTTTCAAGTTCCCACAGATTAGATGTGATGTGAAGTCACCTCTCTCTCTCTCTCTCTCTCTCTCTCACACACACACACACACACACACACACACACACAGACAGAGAGAGAGAGATCCAATAAATAATTGAAATAATTATCCATAAAGCAAAATCTCCACCTCTAAAATGAGATTTTAAAAGGGACCTTCCTCCTAAAGGTTTTCTGTGTTCAAATGTAACCAAGACTGTAAAGTTATGTGCGTTTTTGGAAAAAATTACCAGGCTACTTAGCATGGCATTTCAAAGCAGAACTGTATGCCCCACATTGCCCGCCCATTCTGGAATAAAGTGGTGAGACGCAGCTGATGGGTTGAAACTAGGGCCACACTTTATTTGCATGAATTTCAACTTGTTAACCTTGAACTTCTCAGCAAAAGAAGCAGCCTGCTATAAGGCGGAATACTAGCTGGCAGCTGGAGGTCTCACTGGACCCCCTCTCCCGCCTTACATGGGCGAGTCCCTAGCCACAGAGTAGTGCTGTCCTAAAGTCAGTGCAACCTTGGCCGGCCAAGGATGGACCACTACCCCAGCCCAGCAAGCCTCTTGATCCTAAATGGCCTGTAGCCTAGGGAAATCCCCCCAGCACATCTGCCCCCCCCCCCAGGATTCACAGTGTTGGTAGGCTGAATGTGCTAGCACCTTCCTTGTGCTTCATGAGGACTCACTGATATTTATTCCTTCTACACCAGGCTTGTCCAACCTGCAGCCCGAGGGCTGCATGCAGCCCAGGTCAGCTCGTAATGCGGCCCAGTGCAATTTTTTATTTTTAAAGAAATTCCAAAGTTTCAAGTTACACTGCCGGCCGGGGCATGTCACAATAGTAGAGGGAGAGAGAGGGAGGGAGGGAAGGAGTGGGAGGGGAGGGGAGAGGGGGGCTGCGTGACTGCATTGCGCCATCCCCGTCAATAGGTGGACCCCCTCCCGGCCCCATAAAGCCACCTGAGTCGAAGCTGGCAGCCTCTGCTGTCTGAGATTGCAGCTGCCAGTGAGCGCGCTTGGAGCGGGGCTGCGGAGGATGGCTAGGGCAGCCCCCCCCCCCTGCGGCCCAAACCAAATTTATGTGCGGCCCAAACCAAATTTTCATCTTCTAATGTGGCCCAGGGAAGGTGAAAGGTTGGACATCTCTGTTCTACACTATCTGCCAGTGTGGAATAGGTGAAGCACACCCACTCACCATTAATTGGGCCAACCAGGAAATGGGTCAAAATTCCTATCCGCTGCCCCCCCCCAAAGGCAACAAGTTAGACTCACACTAGCCCAGAAAGTGGGTGGGTAGGGTAGGGTGCGAGCCTCGGGGGAAAAAAAGTTGATGCAGGAAGGAGTGCCTTTAAATAAGGTGCCCCTACCCCCGCACCTCCAGCGTCATGTGGGACACAAATACTGTATTATGTCTCCCGCCATCCTGGGAAAGGCAGGCAAAGGAGCCCTGCCTATCGAGGCTTCACTCTCGGGCAGAGCGAAAATATATCTGTAGCTTGCACATGGTGTTTCTAGGCCAGCCACTTTGCCATTCTCTCAGCTGTTCAGGAAATACCTTTCTATAGATCCCTAATGGAGCAGTGAATTATTTCCCACAAGGCCACGCGCTTTCTATCGGCTGTGTGTGTGTGTTGGGGGGGTAGAATTTCCTTACACATGATACCTCTGGAACCTCTGCCCAGTGCTGGCCCAGCCATTAGGAAGAGTGAGGCTGCTGCTTCAGGGAGTGGTTGCTGTAAACAAAAGCAATGTGTTACATGGAGTGTGTAGCAAGCTGTGCGTAGCATGTAGCATACTCTGCAGGTAATTTAGAAGCTGATCTGAATTACCCACAGGTATGTTGGGGATGTTTATTCCCTTGCCAGTGCTAAAATACGATTCAACTGCCAGCCTGTTCAATTTTTTTAAAAAAAGACCTGGTACGTTATTTTTCCGAAGATCAGCAATTTCTCCTTTGCCTCAAGGTAGTAAAAGATCTCTGGCCAATCCTACTACAACCTGTTCAACCAAGACCTGAACAGATTCTTTTTTGCTTTTACACAGTATGACTTCCAAGTCATCTTGGCACTTGCTGCAGCCAATCATCTCAACAGGGGTAGAGCAACGCTACAGCAAGAGTATTTCATTCCTTTAGCACCTGTCATGCGTGCCTTTTTTTTTTTTTTGGTTGTGCAGCTTCACTTTTTTGATTGTGTCAGGAGTCATTTTCCTTATTGATCAAACACAACAAAAAGTTGTCAATTTAGTGTTACGAGCTCTTCACTACCTTTCGTATTTTCCAGCCAGCGGTGACTCAAGGTTGGCTACATCTCCAGTGCCATTATTATCCAGAGTGCTTCTCTGATGTATATTAAAAATGTGCTTCCTTGCACTTATCTCCTGTGATTTACTATCTCTTCTTCTGTAACTGGGAGGAGGTGTATGGATGTGGAGACCAACTCTGGCGGCAAGGACAGAAGGCTGGGGTTGAGTGTCAGCTCCACTCCATAATAATCATGGGAGAAATCTATTCTTCTCCCAACTGACACATTTCAAATTCTTTCAAGTATCCTTTCACAGAGATGCTTCCGAATAAAGCAATTTTTCCTGCAGTTCTCTTGGACAGAAATCATATCAAACCTCACTATTTTGCACTTAATGATCATGGATTAGTATAAGGCAAGATCAAAAATATGCCCTCAGGCTCTTGCTTCAACCATCTAGATTGGTTGCTGTGTTTAAAAAAACAACAACAGGGAGAGTGGATATGCTTAAAGGAAAATCTATTGTTGTTTTCATGAAATAAGATTTGAATAAAAGGGTCCTGTAATGCTGGCCTTTTAATATATTGTGCTTTTTTTTTTTAACAGATCACTGCACTGCAGGAATCCCTCCTTTGATTCACATCTGCTCATTATACCAATTATTTCCACTGCTTATCCATAGTAACCCAAAAGGATTTTGTGCCTTTTTTCCTCTAGTAAAATTATGTCTTCTTGTATGATGGGAAACCTGATCAGCTCAAAAGTTTTCACAGATTTCTACTGCTTGAAAAGAGTTTAGAAGCTTTTTTTGTTTTTTTGTTTTTTGGCATTTTCTTCTTTGTCTGAGTAAAGTAAAATACTGTAGTGTTAAAGGGAAATAATGAAGGAAGAGTGGGCAGTCTATGTTTTGTGGAGAAAAACAAAGGCAGTCCTCTTGTGAGTCCAGAAAAAGTTAGGATTACATCTTCAGGGGTCTCCTTGGCCTGGGTCCCCTGTGCAGGTAGTCTAGATCCATATCTCATTGAACAATATCATGGTGAACAGAATTTCAAACTGAAGTGGCAGCGTGTGAGGACAGCAGGTGTAAAAGAATGGATTGCTTAAAGCTGCCATAAAATTGGCTAAAATTGGCTAAAATTACCCAGATTCTTGAACATGCCCATTTACAACAACACCCATTTAATCCATCAGATCAGCTTTTGTTTAGAAAACTGTCTACATAGCACTTCTGCAATTGGAGAGATATATGGCAAAACATGCAACCACTGTTTTAGACAGAGAGAAATGGGACTTTACATTTGATTAGCTAAAGAGTGGATGCCATCCAGTTTTACAGCTTTCACAGACACGCAAATCAAAGACCGTAGATAAATGTCTCAGTTGTGTCAATACATAGTCCTCACAGCTCACTGGAAACAGTATAGGGAAAGCAATCAATCCAATTGATTTCAATGCATAGAAAACAGTTAGCATTAGAAAACAATGCCAGGAAACCTGTTATGCAGGCGGAAGGCAAACAGTATAACATTCACTTGTTTCCAGCTTGTAATTAAGGAGTTCCCACTTGGGTTGTGGAGCACATATCAAGCCGGGGGGGCACATATGCCCTTGAGCAGTGGTCCCCAACCTTGGGACTCCAGATGTTCTTGTACTACAACTCCCAGAAGCCTTCACCACTACCTCTGCTGGCCAGGATTTCTGGGAGTTGAAGTCCAAGAACATCTGAAGGCCCAAGGTTGGGGACCACTGCCCTTGAGAATTGCAACAGTGACTCTTCAATTGCTGGCTAGAAGCAAGTGAATGTTACATCACTTGCCTTCCACCTGTGTAACAAAACTACAGGATTTAAACCAATAAATGCTGGGAAGGGTATAATGGTAGTCCATAAAAAGGTACTGTCGATAATTTCCCTGCATTTCTCCTTCTGCACTGATACGATATGTAGCACCTTTGACTTCTATACATGAAAAAATTCAATTTTCCCCCAATTTATATGCACCAGCAATGGACAGAGATTCTTTAGATGGCTCCCTTCTCTCCCTTTTATTAAAAAAATCTCTGCAATGTACATCTGGCTGAAGAGTGTTCACTGGCCCTAGGGCACAATGTTATCTATGTGACTGTGAGTAGTCCCAGCAGCCCGCTCCACGACACCAGAAAAAAAGCAAAGCAAAGCGTGCTGCTTATATACCACCCTATAGCCCTTAAGGCACTCTCTGGGCAGTTTACAAGTTAATTATGCAGGCTACACATTACACACACACACACACACACACACACACACACTTTATCAATCTCGGAAGGATAGAAGGCTGAGTCAACCTTGAGCGGGCTACCTGGGGTTTGAACCCTGGGTCGTGAGCAGAGTTTTGGCTGCAGTACAGCCGTTTAACCACTGCACCATAAGGCTCACAACAGTTTGGCCAAAACTCAAATATTTTATTTAACAAAACAACTGAAAATAGGCTTGCCCAACAGGGCCCTGCCAAAGTCTTCATCAACGTGACACCTGTTTCCCAGCTCCCACATATTTCCATCCCTATAGTTCTCAGGGTTGGCCTGGAAATGGAGGGAAGAGGCCTCTTTCCTCTACCCGCTCAAGCACCTTGTGCAGGTAGGTGACGCAGAGGGTGCTACAACAAGGGTGCTGCACAGAGACAAGGTGCACAGCTTGGAGATCCTGGATGGGTACACTCCGTCCCATAGATGTGGACGGCCACTGCCTCTGCTCTGTGTTTGGTGAGGTGGACCTGGTTCACCTCCAAGTGAATATGGGGCAGTGTATTAGGACATACCACCCTGACTGGTCTTTGGACTGTTCTGCATGGTACCCCATCAACTCCTGGGGCCTTGTCCTCATTGTTGTCACCATCAGGCTCAGTGCTGGCTCTCCACCTCACAGGCCTTGCGGCACTTTGCCTCATCCCAGCATACCCAGGCTGCCTCCTCAGGTGGGACGAGTAAGTCCACCCATTCACCACTCCAAGGGTTGTGCCTCCGGACTATTTCCCAGCCCTCCTTGGTGGTGGTAATCTTGCTCAGCACTACCTCCTCTGCCTCACACGCTTCCAAACCCAGGGCGTCTGCCCATAGGTCCTACTCTTCTGTCACTGACCTCTCCTTATGTAGCACTCTTACCAACACCACACCCAACTCCTCCAAGGGGCTCCCAGCATGGCACCACCTGTGTTCACCAGTCAATTTGGAGAACTCCATGTTGTTAGTCTCCTTCATGGATTGCTGCCTTGTCGTGGCGAAGGGGCTTGAGTAACTCAGAAGCTATGGGCTATGCCGTGCAGGGACACCCAAGACGGACAGGTCATGGTGGAGAGTTCTGAATAAACACAATCCACCTGGAGCAGGAACTGGCAAGCCACTCCAGTATCTTTGCCAAGAAAACCCAATGACAAGAAACAAAAGACTAAAAGATATGACGCTGGAAGATGGGACACTCAGGTCGGAAGGCATCCAACATGTTACTGAGGAAGAGCAGAGGACAAATACAAGTAGCTCCAGAGCTAATGAAGTGGTTGGGCCAAAGTTGAAAGGACGCTCAGCTGTGGACATGTCTGGAAGTGAAAGGAAAGTCCGATGCTGCAAATATTGCATAGGAACCTGGAATGTAACATCTATGAACCCTGAGAAGCTGGATGTGGTCAAACAGGAGATGGCAAGAATAAACATTGACATCCTGGGCGTCAGTGAAATAAAATGGACAGGAATGGGCATATTCAATTCAGATGATTATCATATCTACTACTGTGGGCAAGAATCCTGTAGAAGGAATGGAGTAGCCCTCATAGTCAACAAAAGAGTGGGAAAAGCTGTAATGGGATATAATCTCAAAAATGATAGAATGATTTCAATACGAATCCAAGGCAGACCTTTCAACATCACAATAATCCAAGTTTATGCACCAACCACCAAAGCCTGAGGAGACTGAAATAGACCAATTCTATGAAGACCTACAACACCTTCTAGAACTGACACCAAAGAAAGATGTTCTTCTCATTCTAGGGGACTGGAATGCTAAAGTAGGGAGCCAAGAGATAAAAGGAACAACAGGGAAGTTTGGCCTTGGAGTTCAAAATGAAGTAGGGCAAAGGCTAATAGACTTTTGTCAAGAGAACAAGCTGGTCATCACAAATACTCTTTTCCAACAACACAAGAGGTGACTCTATACATGGAAATCACCAGATGGGCAATGCCATAATCAGATTGATTATATTCTCTGCAGCCAAAGATGGAGAAGCTCTATACAGTCAGCAAAAACAAGACCTGGAGCTGATGGTGGCTCTGATCATCAGCTTCTCATAGCAAAATTTATGCTTAAACTGAAGAGAGTAGGAAAAACCACTGGGCTACTCAGGTATAATCTAAACCAAATCCCTTATGAATACCCAGTGGAAGTGAAGAACAGATTTAAGGAACTCGATTTGGTGGATAGGGTGCCTGAAGAACTTTGGATAGAGGCTCGTAACATTGTACAGGAGGCAGCAACAAAAACCATCTCAAAGAAAAGGAAATGCAAGAAAGCAAGGAGGCTGTTCAACGAGGCCTTACAAATAACAGAGAAGAGAAGGGAAAGAAAATGCAAGGGAGATAGGGAAAGCTACAGAAAACTGAATGCAGACTTCCAGAGAATAACAAGGAGAGACAAGAGGGCCTTCTTAAATGAACAATGCAAAGAAATAGAGGAAAATAATAGAAAAGGAAAAACCAGAGATCTGTTCAAGAAAATTGGAGATATTAAAGGAACATTTTGTGCAAAGATGAATATGATAAACGACAAAAATGGTAGGGACCTCACAGAAGCAGAAGACATCAAGAAGAAGTGTCAAGAATACATAGAGGAATTATACTAGAAAGATTTGGATATCCCGGACAACCCAGATAGTGTGGCTGCTGACCTTGAGCCAGACATCCTGGAGAGTGAAGTCAAGTGGGCATTGGAGGTGATGGCATTCCAGTGGAATTATTTAAAATCTTAAAAGATGATGCTGTTAAAGTGCTACATTCAATATGCAAGCAAGTTTGGAAAACTCAACAGTGGCCAGAGGACTGGAAAAGATCCCAATCCCAAGGAATGCTCCAACTACAGTACAATTGCACTCATTTCACACGCTAGCAAGGTTATGCTCAAAATCCTCCAAGGTAGGCTTCAGCAGTATGTGGACTGAGAACTCCCAGAAGTACAAGTTGGATTTCGAAGGGGCAGAGGAACTAGAGACCAAGTTGCTAACATCCACTGAATTATGGAGAAAGTCATAGAGTTCCAGAAAAACATCTACAGTACTTCTGCTTCATTGACTATGCAAAAGCCTTTGACTGGTTCCATCACCTCCTGGCAAATAGAAGGGGAAGATATGGAGGTAGTGACAGATGTTACTTTCCTGGTCTCCATGATCACTACAGATGGTGACAGCAACCATGAAATTAAAAGACGCCTGCTTCCTGGGAGTAAAGCGATGACAAACCCAGATAGCATCTTAAAAAGCAGAGACATCACCTTGCCAACAAAAGTCCAAATAGTCAAAGCTATGTTTTTTCCTGTAGTGATGTACGGAAGTGAGAGTTCTACCATAAAGAAAGCTGAACACTGAAGAACTGATGCTTTTGAATTGTGGTGCTGGAGGAGGCTCCCTGGACTGCAAGGAGAACAAACTTATCCATTCTAAAGGAAATCTACCCTGAGTGCTCACTGGAAGGACAGATCCTGAAGCTGAGGCTGCAATACTTTGGCCATCTCATGAGAAAAGACCCTGGAAAAGACCCTGATGCTAGGAAAGTGTGGAGGCAAGAGGAAAAGGGCATGACAGAGGACGAAATGGTTGGACAGTGTCACCGAAGTTACCAACATGAATTTGACCCAGCTCTGGGAGGAAGTGGAAGACAGGAGGGCCTGGCGTGGTCTGGTCCATGGGGTCACGAAGAGTGACATGACTTAATGACTAAACGACAACAACAAATGTTGTTCGTGCCAAGGTGTCCGAGGTGGTACATCCATGTCCATGGGGACCGGCCCTGGAGGCTAGGCCCTTGCCAGTCCCACAGTGACTAAGCAGGTATTTGAACACATGGCTACTTCTTTCAACACTCCAAATATTACCTTATGCTTTCACATAAGTGGTAAATATAATAGTGGTGCCAAGGCTGAAATGTATTGGTAGAAAAACAATGCAAGAGGTAATGTGTTTGATTAGCATAATACTAAACATTCATGTTCATTTTTAATATGAGGAAATTTGTAAATAAGACTGATTTGTTAAATACTCAAAGGAAGTTACCTAGATTTGGGAAACCAGAATATGGCAATTCGAGGATTATTAAAGTCTGGCATGTAGGGCACATACAAAAATGAGACAGTAAACCATCTTTTGAAAGAAATAGTTGGTATTAGTATGTGTTTCATAAGGGAATGAAGTACTCATTGATTTATCAGTCCAAGGATTTTGCCACCATTTATGAAATTAATACATTGGAATAAGACCAGTGAACCCCATCTGGGGTATATGGTATGGTGTGAGCTATCTAAGCATGGCTCCACCTTCTTCATCGGATCAAATGTATCACAATAGCATTAGCAGGTTTGCAAGATTCAAGTCGGAAAGTTCCCAGTTTCAAAATGTTGAAAATAATGATTACCAAAGGTATGTGTTAAGGCTATAAATATCCAGAATTCACAGACAAATTGAGAAATCCACTTACGATAAGAGCAAGACAAGTGTGCTGTTCTATCCTTTGGGCTCTTGGCCAAGACTACATTTCCAGGCAGTAGGCCACTTAACACCCTCTCTCATATTATCCATCTTGTTTGTAAAGTTACCTGGCGGGATTAGGAAAGACAGGGCAGGTTTTGTTTACTGGCCTAATTACCCGCCTCTACTGATCAGAGCTTAACAGTTTAGCTTTAAAAATTAATTAGTTCAAGTTAAACATTACAAATCGGGAAATGAACTCACCAGTGCAATATTGAAAACTGAGAACATTAAACTTGTTAAACCAACATTACTAACATGTTAATTTATATGTTGGTTTAATGGACTCTCCGTAAAAGATACATGTATCTAGGTTTCTGGGAATTAGTCTAAGACCATTAGGAGTCCCAAGGCTGGGAATCACTATTCTATAATAAGCTACTGCCAGTATATTTTTTTATCAGAGCAGCATAAGAAGCTTTTTCTGAGAGCATAAGCTTTATTAAAAGCTTCCCGAGAGATCTGCTGGCCCATCTGATCCATGGCTGCTACGGTTGCATCCAAATCATGTAAACTGGGGCTGCCCTCCCAATGGAAAATAAATGGCGTTTGTCTCCCAGGGATAAAGTTTCAAAAATAATGTTATTAAAGCAGAACCCAATAGCCTCTGTGTAAGATGAAGCTGGGATGCTTTGTGTGTCCCGCCTTCCTCCTAAAAGTTTCTGTAAAGAGGAAAGTTCCAGCCTACTGGTAAGTCTAATTGAGCTCCCATCCTACTGCCTATTTCAATGAAACACAAAACGAAACAATTGATGAACGAAAGTGAAAAAGAAAAATAACAGAACCACAATCACTGCAAAAACTCTCTCTTTCTTAATGCTAGGCTGCATTGTTTTCTTTAGCCTTGGAGCTTCCATTGCTTCCCTCTTTTCTCCATGCAGCTGTTGTCAATTAAAAGGGGGGAAAAACTTCTCTGAAAATAAATCTATGGCTTTATATCTGTTACCTCCCATTCAGGTACTCTGCTATCTCAACCAAAGCTCTTAGCATTATTTAAGACATATTTCTGTGTTGGGGTAAAACCATGCTTCTACTAACAGCCACTTGTCTTTTGGAAGAGGAACTAGATTCCTCCAGGACTTCTAATTCTGTCCCAACCTTGATCCCTACATTCTAGAATGATTTGTTCACCGACAATAGAAGAGTCACTTTTTAGACATGTATAGGGGCTCCAAGAAAGTTTTCTGAAAACAGACCAGATGGCTTTTAAAACCAGAATTTTCTCTGCATTCAAGATAAACTGAACTTCGGAGAAAGAAAAAAGAAACCAAGAATAACTAAAATGGACAACGTTAACCCTCCTTATTGCACATCACCTTAAGATAACTTAACCTACGTCTCGGCAGCTTGTGACCTACCATGGACTCGGGTGGCCATCCCATTGGGTCCAATAAGGATGTATTATAGTACTCCAAAGGAAGCTAGGCTGCTAGGCCCTCATCACCCCTTACCATTGGCTATGGCGGCTACAGGTGAAAAAAGGGGCAGCCCAACAACATCTGGAGGACGATGACTTTTCCACTCCACTTAAGGAACTCAATAAACCCATTCTCTCGCCAGCTGCAGGAACAGAGTGATTGTCAGACGGAATAAGTTACGATGCTTCAGTTTCACAAAAAAAGAAAAATAGCAGCCCAGCTGTGCAAATACGTTGACTCCTGGCAAGAAAAGTGTAAACCCTGCTTTTGTTTTACACCCTCATGTAGGCTAGCCTTTCAAGGAAGCCATTAGATTCTCCATTCAGTCATAATCATTCCCTTAGTATCCTGCCACTGATACAGCCAAGTTATGTTTTTTTTATGCTACTTCCTCCCTGCTCTAAATTAATCCATTCGATTACAAGTGTCTTCGGCATAGTAATAAAACTCAGTGTAATGGGAAGAATGATAAATGGCAGCCAATTTCAATGGGGAGAAATGTATCACACTCTTTAAGCAACCTATTTACTTACTATTACATTATTCTGTTCTGTATTATTCCCTTTATGATTCTGCTCAAGGTTCTGAAGATTCATTCTCCCTTCATTCACGCTAAGTG